>NW_025813837.1:1852949-2152949 GCF_021917145.1 Hypomesus transpacificus
ACCTGCAACCTTTTCTTGAAAGACTGTACATGCTGTTTATATAATTAAGATGGGAGTCAGATGGCTGAGCGGTGAGGGAGTCGAGCTAGTAATCTGAAGGTTGCCGGATCGATTCCCCGCCCCGTCAAAATGACGTTGTGTCCTTGGGCAAGGCACTTTACCCTACTTGCCTCGGGGGGAATATCTCTGTACTTACTGTAAGTCACTCTGGATAACAGCGTCTGCTAAATGACTAAATGTAAGATAAAAATAACGTGTATATATATTTATTAGTATTACTATTGTTTATTTATTCATTTTCACAAAAGCTAAGGCAAGTATTATAAATGTTATTCTACTATTGTAAAAGCATAAACCCTACCGAATTCAAATAAGCACGTGTGACCATCATACTTCAGGACACAACCTACTCTCAAGATCCCTTCAGCCTCAAACTGACAGGTCTACATCACAAAACAAATGCAACCAAACAACAACCAAACAAGAATCCATAACCCCATGTGTTTTGAAGCACTGTCTTGAAATAGGAGCCTTAACAAATATGCCCCCCAACGCCATGGTATGTGAGCACTCTCCCTGGGTCCTCTTGTTGTGCTGGTATGCAGACAGCTGTCCAGCGATGACTCTGCTCATTCAGCCCCTGTGTGGCTGTGGGCCTGGGGACTTTTAAACTTTAAAGGGCTCTGTGGACAACCAGCTGCCAGTGTGTGCCATGTGTGTGTGAGCTGTACATTGCTTTCCCAGTCCACTCGCCAGTTTGACCACTTTTTCCAAGCTGAAGACCAACCTGAAGCATCGCTTGCTTTCCCGAACCCGACAGCCTGTTTATTGGGAGTTGGCGTGCAGGTACGAGTAGCTGGCATGGGTGCCTTCATAGCCAAGATGCTGCTGCCGACCGTGAGCAGCCTGGTGTTCCTTCCTGCGGCCAGCGTGGCCACCAAGAGAGGATTCTACATGGAGGCCATGGTCTACTTCTTCACCATGTTCTTCACTGCGGTAAGGGGCGTTCTTAAGACTGGGCCGTTGACATTGTTATGTGTGTCTGTGGAGGTCCGTGAGACCGCTCGGGACGCTACCTTACATGTATTTGGAAATGTGTCAGACTAGAAATGGGTTTGAGGGAAAGAACTTCAATCGTTCAGGTTGTACTCGTTTGGAATTGTTGTATTCACCACATGAAGTCCAGTGACTCAAGAGAATTGAGAATTTCAGAATGTTGTTTTGGAGTTTGGAGGATGATAGAATGTGTTCTATCTCGTAGATATACCACGCGTGTGATGGACCAGGACTGTCCATTCTGTGTTTCATGAAGTACGATATCCTGGAGTACTTCAGTGTGTATGGCACAGCTGTCTCTATGTGGGTCACTCTGATCGGTAAGTAACATCAAACAGCTGTGCCGTGATGGCACGGAATCTGAATGTGTTTCATGTTGGTGTGTTGACTGTGTTTAAAGGCAGGGAGGAACATCTCTTGCTGAACAGTTGGTTGAAGGGCATGCTGTGCTTGTCTCTCACACATGCTCAAACATACGCTCTCTCTCTCTGTTTTGAACACACACATGGGCATGCACGCACACACACACACAGAAAGCTAAAGCTGCCTCCCTTTTTTCCTTTAAAAGCTTTGGGAGACTTTGACGAGCCAAGGAGATCCACTTTGACCATGTTTGGGGCGCTGACCAGTGGTGTGAGAATCTATCAGGATCGCCTAGGTTACGGAATCTACGCTGGACCAATTGGAACAGCTGTGTTCATGATCACTGTCAAATGGGTGAGTCTTTTGGAGGCTAATATACTGAACCAACGAATATTTACATTTGCATTACATTTATATGACATATTTCTCGTTATACGACCCATGTTTGACAAAATAACACTGGATTTTTTACTCAGTATGTAAACTCCTGGGGTTAGGATAAAGAGGTAGCTACAATAACCGTATAACGCGGAGCTGAACTATTTCCTGACATGGATGACAGAGTTTGTTTGACTGAACTAACGGAACTTCCGTGTTCAACTTTAGTTACAGAAAATGAAGGAGAACCGAGGCCTGTACCCAGAGAAGAGTGTTTACACGCAGCAGGTTGGACCAGGCTGCTGCTTCGGTGCCCTCGCTCTCATGCTCCGTTTCTACTTTGAGGTATCACTCATCACACATATTCACTAAAGGGAGGGGGAAAAAAAAGGATTCGAAGACGTCTTAGGCGCGCATTTGCTGTTGTTCCATTGTTCCATGTAATCCTTAAACGCCTCCTTCGAATCTAGAGGGAAAGAAAATTCTGCAAATTACGCAAAATAAATGGTAGTGTACGTTTATGAAAACTGTGGATTGTATCCCGTTTGGGCTCTTGTAGGAGTGGGACTACGCCTACGTCCACAGCTTCTACCACCTGTCCCTGGCTGTGTCCTTTGTGCTGCTGCTACCCAAGAAGAACCGCTTCGCAGGAACGGGTCAAAACCCGGTCAAGCTGAACTGCTACACCCTCTGCTGCTGTGTACGAAATCATGTTTTTTTTTTCTCACTAAGGCAGGAGAGCTGATCATTCCCACAGGGTTTAATAGTAGCCTACGGGAATCACAATATATCGTGGCATCTTTCATATATTGTATCATACGGATTGGGTGTAGGAAGAATGTTACCTTGAATTGGCTTTGTAACATAATGCTATTGGTTAGATGGAAATGATGGAACATTGGTCCTAGTGTTGTGAGATTAGTAGGAAAAGAATGTGACTTTACATTGCATTGTTTCTGTGGAAATCACATCCCTGCTCTTACTTGGCTCTGGTCTGTTGTCCACCAGACGCCCATGCCTTCCTCTGCTAAGTCTCCAAAGGACAAGAAGAAGAAGTCCCCTTCACGGACGGTTTGGACGGTGCCCCGGGAGCGTCCGTGGATACGGGCCTGCAGCACCCCCACCCTCCCCCTGTACAACCCTCCGTCCACACCCGTCCACAAAGGGCTGGACGTCAGCAGGCTGAAGGAGCTGAACGGATGGAAGTGATGCCAGGCAGCTTTACGTGAGATCAAAACAGGGAGTAGCATACAATGAAGGGGCTTTGGTGCTGTATGCCAAGTCGTTGTGCCCTCGTGTGGTGTGAAGGACCCCACGGGATAGGGCTGCCCTTCATCTGCCTGTGCAAAAATCAAACCCAGGACAGCTGAGGGCTTGAGAAACAAGCCAATAAAACTGACTGGAAAATCTGTTTGTAACACAAACCCGACAGACATTTTATCTTTCCAAGATGAATAAATTGTTTTCAAACATTTTCCAGTAGGGACCAGTTCATCTAATCCTCTCTTTCCTTCTCTCTGAGAGGAACTAGGCAAATAAATTTGGTTATGAAAATTACAAGATTGTAAAAGCACATTTCGCTATATCCCCAATGTGCCAAACAGGTTGTCTGGTGTATCAGACTTCAGAGTGCAGCCAAATGCAGTCCAGACACTGTGCAGTAAACCGACTGCAGGTCTTTTAAATGGTTCTGGAGTAGCAGGTGTAGACTTGTGCGTCCATTCCAATTCACTGACGAAGCAATTTTGTCTATATTCCCTATCCTATAGATTCTCTCACTAATCCGCAAGTATTGTGTAATGTACATAATGTTAATTTATTGCATTGGGAAATGCTATTTTTAATTTAAGATGTTTTTTATGTCATTCTTTTCTAATTAACCTTTTGAAAATAAAATATTTGTGAATTTGAATCTTTTTTTTGGTTTTGTATGGATTGTTTTGGACAGGACTCCATAAGAATCATCAGTTTGAGAAACATCAGACTAACAAGTCAGCAGACAGAGAAATGACTGGCACATGCAAGTAAAAAAAAAAAAAAAGGCCCCTTTTCAATCCAGGTAGATATGTACACCACGTGAGTTCACTGCTAAACTGCTCTGAACACGATCCAAAGATTACAAACGTGTTCGACACAACTTAGACAAAACAGTCTCCAGCCAAATGTGAATGAAACTCCCGTCCGGCAGGAATGTTTTGAACTCGGGCCAGGCCGCGAGCTCCTATGCCCAGAGAAAGGTGTTTTTGTCTGGGCTCGAAATCTGGCGGGCCGCTGGCTCTCTCGACTACACATCCCATTCCTGACAGGAGGAAGGTAACCCGAGCCTTTTATTACGCAGGGTGTGAAACACTTCTCAGCCCCTTTACGACCACTGTCTGTCCCAGACCACTTTGTTCGGGGGGCTAGCGGCCCACACACACACACACACACACACACACACAGACACACACACAGACACACACCGAGCTGAGCCCAGCCCAGTCCCCACAGGTCTGCTGCTGTGGCAGCCTCCAGTACTGGGGCGACCATGTCAACCCCATAACAGATGATTGACAACGCTCAGCCCGTAATTGTCTCCGCCATTGTTTGCACCCTCATACCACACACCATTTCAGAATTTTTTTGGGGGGTTGTCTAAATACTATAACAAAAAGACATATTTTAAAGCCATAAAATAAATCTCGTCTCTCCCAGTTTGCGAGCGCTCAGTCTCCATGTTTCAGTCCCTGCATGCTTCCACGCACCAGTGTAGCCAATGACTTGCATTAACCAACACAGTTCTTTAGCCAATGAGGAATTCCTCATTAAAGGTTGGTTGGCCTGTGCAGTAACTCAATCAGTGGCTATAGCAGCTGATGGAGCAATCTCTCTCCACAACACAGTTGCTGGCCAGGCTGGTTGGCAACTGACTGACTCGAGACAGCACCCTGCTCCAGCCTCAAGCACTCTATGGCCTCATGGAGCTTGGATCCAATGCCAATAAACGCACTGACATAAATATATTTGAGTGATTTAAGGAAAAGGTATACATTTATTCTGCCTAAATAAACAACTTTAAAGCTGTTTGGTTTGGTACTGAGGGTTTTACGCATGGTTTGTTTGGTGAATGCCAGAGACAACCTCCACCTGAATCATCCACTCTCAGAATTGATGTTTACAACTTTATATGACTAGGGCTGCTGGCTTATATAAGGGGTTTAACAAGGCTGATTCACAATATAGCTGGACAGTATGTACTTTGGTGAATTCTAATGACAGGCTGCATATCTAAGGAAAACTGCACCTCCACTGACACCTGTAGGAAAGGTGAAGAAGGCTAAAACCTCCACCTACTACTGCCCATTCCACTATCAGACATGCTCTCTAGACAACCAACAAGCCAGTATTAAAACGTCATTCTAAGTTCTCTATTACCACCAGCTCAAACATCCAGCCCATACTGTGGTGATTGCTCTGGTGGAATTCACTCAAAAGCCCTTAAACTTCCTCCAGTTATAGGGCCTTTTCTCAGAGCTCAGGGCAGACTGCTCCAGTTCCACCTTCAAGACAGGGGCCAAGCGGGGCCCAGCATAGTGAAGAGGCGGACGACGCTCCAAGGCCAATCGGACTGCTTGCTTCACCTGGCATAGCCAACACAGGAAGTGAACCTCGGGTCAATATGGAAGACTACTTGCCCTTGATGAATGTAGCAGCAGACAAAATGAATAACGATGGTTAGTGGGACGGTGGTTAGTGGGAGTTCTTGAGGTTATTTATTTCAGGGAAATATAAAAGGAGTTGGGTCGACAGTTCATGTTTTATTGAGCAGGCACACTACAGGACGGTTCTGGCAGGATGAGTGTCTGGGTGTCATCCTGGTCTCATACCTGCTTGTTGTTCCTGATGACCTCGTGGAACATCTCCGGTTGGGCCACACAATGGTTAAGCTCCTCCCCCGCGTCAGACCAATCCTCCGATTGGTTGTCTGACTGGCTGTCGGAGCCCTGTGATAGGGTTATCCTGTCAAAGCCCCTGCAAAGACTGAGGACACGTTTTAAAACCATTAAAGCGTCAACTTCAACCCACCGCTGATGTATATCCTAACATTTAACTATAATTAGTACAATTTCTACTTTGTGGGGTAATAACTAAATTTTTGTGTTTTTGCGACCCTCCTTTTGGCTGTTTATTCCTGTTTTGGGAAGGTTGCTCTGCTAACCTTGGTTCAGTGGGGAGAGTTTGTTTGCAGGCCTGGATGGTGTCCATCAGCTGGGCTCTGACGGTCCTGGACGTCTCACTGGAGAGCACATCTGACACTGAGCAGCCTGGGAACAGGCTCAAGAGCAGCGGGACCACCTACACACACACACACAGACAGACACACACATGCACACAGACAGACACACGCATAAACACACATACACACACAGACACACAGACACACAGACAGACAGACAGAACCATGCACACACATGCACACAAACAGACAGACAGATGCATAAATACACACGCACACAGATTTACAACTGTTTCATTCCTGCTCCTCGCTATGTGGTATGAGACAAGCTCCAAAAGTTCAAGCAGGTTAACAAGATTCTGATTCTGAAGGACATATTCGGATAAAGACGTACATTTAAATCCACTGAGAGCCTTTCAAAGCAGCGGTGTGCTTTGCACACCGATCTGACCCAGTCATGCTGCAGGACCAGATTTGAGACCAGAGGATCTCCTGTTTGGAGGGACTCGCCTGATCATTAGTGGGATCCAGGATCAGGGTACAGATGGCATCATGCTTGGCACCCTCCATGTTAGGCACCTTCTGCTGGGCTTTGGCCCTGTTCTCATAGTACTGACTGACCCCTGGGTTGTACTTGATGGATCCCTTCCTGCAGGGACGACCAGAGTAGCATCAGCGTCACTGGAGCATCAAAGCGTTTACTGAACGAAATGTCTAACCGCTTCTGGTAACTAGTGGTGTGTGTGTGAGGGTGAGTGTGAGAGTGTGTGTGTGTGAGTGTGACGCTGACCGCTCCTGGTAGAGTAGTATGCCCCGGGTGTTGTGGATGACAGCGAGGCGGACCCATATTGAGTGGTCATCTGAAGCCATCTCCTGAGCCTGCTGGTAGTCGGCCATGGCAAACTCCCACTCAGCCTGCTTGAAAAAGCAGTCTGCAAAACCACCACAACCACACCATGTCTACCATGTCATATCCTCCCTCATCCTGCCTCAAACATACCTTCCTCCCTAACTGCCTCAAACATACCTTCCTCCTTGCCTGCCTCAGACATACCTCCCTCCCTCAAACATACCTCCCTCCCTCCCTGCCTCAAACATACCTCCCTCCCTCCCTGCCTCAAACATACCTTCCTCCCTCCCCGCCTCACCTCCTCTGTTTATGTACAGGCCACGTTCTTCCTTCTGTTCTGCAATCGCTTTGGTTAGCAACATGGCCGCTTCGGCGTAGTGACCGTGGGAGTAGCAGTGCACCGCAAAGTCGTTGTAGGTGAGGACCAGTTGAGCTTTGGCGTCCTCCTGCACCGCCTTCAGATCCTCCTGGGTGTCGTCCCCTTCCGGGTCCCTCTCCCCTGCCTCGCTCAGCTCCACGGCCAGGACCAGGTCTTCGATAGCAGCCGTGAAGTCCTTCAGCCGCCGGTATAAAATCCCCCTAATGAAGTGCATGTAAAAACCACAAGTTTTGTGACAATGAACAGAAATCCGCCAGGTCCATCAACCCCCCTCAATCGCTCACTGGAGATCTGTGGAATCTGCAAACTGGAGGGGCTGAATGGCGGCTTTATTTTGGCCTTCAAAATAAAAGACATGCCATGTTAACGTGATGACCTGAAGAGGTAGTGATGCCCATTCTCTGGACAGTGCTCCAGAGCAGAGTTGATACTGGCCAGAGCTCCTGGTAGCTCTCCTGCCAAGACCCTCCTGACTGCCATCTGCTTGGCCCTGTCGCTGACCTCCTCCAGGCCCCTGAGACACTCCCCGGCCTCCGAGCAGCCAGGGTTCAGGGCCAGAGCTGATTTCAGATCATGGTAACACGGTGCCACCTAGGTTACATGAGCGATGTCTTAGTGAACTACCTTGAGTTTACAAATTAAAGAGACTGTTTCAAGAGGGGAAAACATTGTTGTTGTTTTTTGCATGGCAATAATAAATGTAGTTAAAATGTTATTTTTATGCTTCTAACACAGAGTATTGACCTGGTTGAGTTGTTTGTAGAGCCGAGCTCTCAGAGTGAAGAGGTCAGAGGTCTGACAGCCTGCATCCAGCCAGCTAGTGACCAGTTTGAGACAGTCACCATAGTGCCCAAGAGCTGTCAGACAAGCCAGTCTAATGCCGCAATAAACGGGAAAGAATAACTTTGAGAGAGAATTCTTAAAAGTCAACGTGTAAAACTGTGTGACAAACAGCCCTTGTCATGGGGAGACTGGGCAACTGAGAAATGACTTAACCCCAGCAAAAAAAATGTATGTGTATATAGCTCCCTCTGCTGGTTGTTTAATGAACCAGACTTTCCAAACACTTCTCAGGAGGCAAGGCCAATTCTCCCTCACTGACCTTCTCACGTGATAAGACCTGAAGTCCGGCTTGAGCTCTGCAGCCTTGGTAAAGGACTCCAGGGCACCCAGGAACATCCCCTGGTCGTACAAACACTGGCCCTGAAGACCAGGCAGTCAGTCTGGAGGCTCCATTTGCAGTGCGTTATATTTCGTGACAGCTTCTTTGTAGACAGCGTCTCTTACCTGGAGGTAGTAGATAAACGCCATGCGAGTTTGGAAGGGCTTTGCTTCCGACGCCAGGAGACAAGCCTGTTTGTAGCTAACGACTGCAGACTGAAAGTCGCACATCTGAAGGAAGGCCTCTGCTTGGCTTACGTACAGTTCCGTCTAGAATTCGAGGTATTTTCATTGTCAATCTCAACCGCACATCACATACCATGGTTAATACCACCGTTGCAAAACAGAATGGCTTTGTGAAGGTTCCGAACGTACAGAATGTTTTTGTTCAGCAAATGGCGTGTACCTGTTTTGGCTGAAGATTGATAGCTTTGTAAAAGCAGTTCACAGCTTTAGAAAACTGGGATTTGGTAATAGCCTCCGCTCCATTTTCATAGCTGCAAAGTAAGTTGATTGTGGAGTCGTTTAAGAAACACTTCTCTGGAGGCATAAACAAGACAACAGAAAAATGTATTTACGGATGCATTCATAAAATCATAAGCTCACTGTTCATTGGCTTTGTTTCTGATGATGAGATGAGCTTGGAGGTCAGGGCGTTCTATTCTGTTTTCAGGTGTCCTGAAGATGCAGCTGGAACCGAGGATGCGACTGAGGGCGCTTTTACGTCTGGCCTCCACAAGCTCCTGCTCTGACAGAGAAGTAGGGAACACCCCTTGGTCCTTTGGCTCTGGCTGCTGTAGCAACTCCAATACAAGGTGAAATAAGTGTAACACTACATAAGCAGCACTTTAAAACACTGACCTACCCTTCCCTCAATTTCAATGTCAACCATACTGTTTGTCTAAAAAAAACAGTTCACCTCAAAACATAATTTTGGATTGGCAGTGCATTTCTTGAGGCTGACATAAATAGGGAATTAACTCGTGACAATGGTAGTATTCAAAAAGTTAAAGAATTCATTTAAAAAATGATGAAGACTATTTGAGTAGCTAGTCATTGATATTAATGGGAAGGGGTCGAAATAGTTTGCTGACCTTTTGTTGGTTTTTGGTCACTCTTTCGAGAGCTTGACCGTCCATACTTGCTGCTTGTCCAGTTGTCAATAAAAAAAAATCCTAAATTATGTTCAGGCACTCTAAAATTGTTACGTAAACAGCCGTCGTTGTATTTACAATGTTATCAACATCTAGCCAACTGACTTAATTGAAGTCAAAGATGGTACTGTACTAGGACTTTGTGAAAAGTTAGAAAAAGCCTGAGTGAGTAACCTAGGTAACAGCCCGAACTACACTGAAACCACGCCCGCTATCAAGATTTTCCTTTTTATGTTGCCTAGTCATTAGGTCTACTTATTAGACTATAGGCTTTCAGTTATTTCTAGATAAATGGGTCATCATTGTTAAGCCATTTGAACTTTAATGGCCGTCGACATACAAGGCTATTTTATCTTAATCAGAGACAGAGATGCTTTTATTTTGAAAAAGAAAACCAGGAACCTTTTTGAAGAACGCAAATCAGCTGACTGGACTGCGACAATAACGTGACCTGATTGTTTACAGCTGGTCTCATTTACGACATAAATCTGTGGCTTAACCATAACGTAGGATGGTATTTTATATTATTTTACAGTCTTTGCATTTATGTAAAACACGGTTATAGCTAGCCTACTGTTGTAGTGCTAGCATTATGAGAAGGGAAAGCGTTTGTTTTCGGTATGGTCTTTCTGGCCGATTCGCTTGCTTGCTGCCCCTTGGTTCATTCATGGTCAATTTGTAGTGACGGTAAACAATAGAGGACTGAATATGGATATACAGAGTGAGACTACACGACTGCTTCATGCAGAAGATGGAGAAGAGAACCATGAAACAGGACTGCGGTCGGAGCAGGATTTATATCTTGAGTAAGTGGGCTTAGCTCTACTGTAATATTACTTGGAATGTTTTCCTCACAGTATGAAGATCTTTTTCAACACAAATCATACCATATTTTCCTCATGTGACTCACTTAACCACAATTAGATTTGCATTGCTGACTCCGCTATAATGGATTTTCTGGCTGCTTTTTTGAGCTTCTCTAAATCGTACTTGCTCGCTCTCTCTTGTTGTTTGTAAACAGTAAAGTGAAGAATGGCAAGTTGTACCTGGCCACATTCGCGGCTGTCCTGGGTCCTCTAAGCTTTGGCTTTGTGTTAGGATACAGTTCCCCCGCCATTCCAGAACTAAGCAAAGAAACTGACCCTCGGATACGACTGGATGACAACGAGGCCTCTTGGTTTGGGGTAAGGATGTCATTCTTCTCCCAGGTTTTAATACATGAAATGATACTGAATTTAGGCCTGCCTGAGAACTAAACCCTTTTGTTTCTGTTTGCAGTCAATCGTGACAATAGGTGCCGCTTTAGGAGGCCTTTTGGGTGGCTGGATGGTAGACAAGATTGGGAGGAAGCTGAGTCTCATGTTATGCTCCGTACCTTTTGTCTTTGGATTTGTCGTCATCATAGCTGCTCAGAATGTGTGGATGCTGTACCTTGGACGGGTACTCACTGGATTGGCCAGTGGGGTTACATCGCTTGTGGTCCCAGTAAGTGCATGTTAAAATGAGATTTTGACACTCACAAGCCGCAATGCCTAGCGTGTAGCCTGGCATGTGTGAGCCATATGCTTCCTGTTCAATGTGCATCCCATCATTTTCATGTTGTGCCGC
This sequence comes from Hypomesus transpacificus, assembly GCF_021917145.1. Taxonomy (NCBI): domain Eukaryota; kingdom Metazoa; phylum Chordata; class Actinopteri; order Osmeriformes; family Osmeridae; genus Hypomesus; species Hypomesus transpacificus. Next base: position 1,864,115 of record NW_025813837.1, read on the forward strand.
AAGCGTGTTTGGCTTTGAGTTCTCCGCTTGTTCTCTTTTTATTCTTTCTGTCTCTGTGGAGTAACTTTGACTTACCATTTTATGACAGCTATACATCTCTGAGATGGCACACGAACGAGTGCGTGGAACTATGGGCTCCTGCGTTCAGCTGATGGTGGTGACGGGAATCATGGGAGCGTACCTTGCAGGTATGCCTGTAGCTGTCCAGTTTTACAACCTCCAGGAGTTTATATCTTCGTGGTTCCTGATCTCTTGAGTTTTCTAACACCTGAGGTCATCAGAAGGGGAAAACAGGCTTTTGGAAAGAGAATAACCTATTGAGGGCAGTAGGTGTATCCTTTATGATGTTACAACAACCATTAAGACAGGAGTCATGTGATGGAGGCTAAGGTTGAGTCGTTTTTCCCATCTACATGCCATGCAACTCAAGGTCTGCATGACCAGACTTTTAACAAATGTATTTTGGCAACCAAACTTTGGTCATCTGATGACATACTCATCATAAGGCCCAGTAAAAATTCTCTAGGCTACATTCTAACTGTGACTGTTACTGGTGTTGGGCACCTTGTAAACCCTTGCCATGCCTAATCTTGTTACCAAAATTCCGTGCATGTTTCTCTATTAACTTTGCTCAATAAAGGCTACCATTGAAGGACTGTCAGAGTAGGTTTGTCTATCTTTCTAGGTCAGAAAGGGCTGTAAATCCTCCTACATGGCCTTAACCATGACCTTACCTGACCCCCAACCCCATTTTCCCTTACTCTACATTCCTCTCTGTCTGTTTCTTTCTCTGTCTCACACAAACGCGCACACACCCAGGGCTGTGGTTGGACTGGCGCTGGCTGGCTATCTGCGGCTCTATCCCCCCTACCCTGATGGTGGTCTTCATGTGCTTCATGCCGGAAACGCCCAGGTTCCTGCTGTCGCAGGGCAAGCGCCCCGAGGCCGAGAAGGCCCTGCGCTTCCTGAGGGGACCCGACGCTCCCGTCGAGTGGGAGTGCGCCCGCATCGAGGTGTCTGCACACGAGACGGTGAGAGTTGTTTTGCACGCAGGGCTCGGTCCACCAGAGAAAACCACACAGAAAACCCCTCGGAGCTATGAGAAAGGCATGTCCTGTCATGCCCTTCTGAGGGTAATTGAAGCATCATACCTCTGTATGATGCACAACCGCTTTGATTAAAAAAAAAAAACACCAGGCACAGTTGTGAAGTTAGAACAGGGATTCAGATAGACAGGTTGACCAGGAATCCTGTAATCTGTGAATAATCATATTGTGGCGAAGCATAGCAGTGAGAGTGCCACCTCTGAGCCCTGCTAATGGCTAACTGTATGCTTTGTGTTGTTCCAGGGGGGAACATTGTGTTTAGCTGACCTAAAGAACCCTGAAGTATACAAGCCCCTTGGAGTGGGCGTCATGCTAATGCTCTTTCAGCAGCTCACGGGCATCAACGCCATTATGTTCTATGCAGAGACCATATTTGAAGAGGCCCATTTTAAGGTAAGCGGAGACATTGGTTGGGTGAAGGTTTACACAATGTGATGTATTTAACAAGAAGAACGATGCACATTCTACTGTATTACCATGTTAAGATGGGGGGGGGGGTGTTTGTATTTTAGAGGAGTGACATTGCCACAGTAGTGGTGGCAGCAACCCAGGTGGTGTTCACAGCAGTAGCAGCCTTGATCATGGACAAGGCTGGAAGAAAGATCCTCCTCATCATCTCAGGTACTAATGACTCACAAGACCAAACACACAAGCCTGCGTTAGCCTTGAGGCACACTCCAGTGGGGAAATGGTCATTGTGGTTTAAAGTGTTCCCCTGGACCGATTATCCATGACGTATGAAGGGAAATGGTTCTTAGTAGAGCTAGTGCTGTAAGGATGAAAGGAGGAGAAGTAACAGCAAACTTGGAAGTCAGGTGGCTGAGCGGTTAGGGCATCGGGCTAGTAATCTGAAGGATTACCAGCCAGTTCGATTCCCGGCCGGGGAACATCATGTGTCCTTGGGCAAGGCACTTCACCCTACTTGCCTCGAGGAGAACGTCCCTGTATTTACTGCAAGTCGCTCTGGATAAGAGCGTCTGCTAAATTACTAAATGTAAATGTGTAACTTGATGTCGGATGTGAAAAACCATGACAGCTTAACTTGATCTGAATAGATCCGACTGGTGTTAGGGAAGTGGTTTCATTGTTATTGATTCTCTCTTAAATTCATCTTGCAATCCTACTCCTTCCCTGTAAGGAGTTGCCATGTCTATCAGCACAGCTGTGTTTGGGGTCTACTTCAAGCTGTCCAGCCAGCAGCACAGTAATAGCTCAGCCCCAGAGCTTAGTCTATTGTTGACTGGCCAAGGCCAGCTCTGTCAGGATCCTCAGGCTGATCTGGCCTGGCTTGCACTCACCAGCATGGGCCTTTTCATCACAGGTGAGCTGAACACGTACATTTGCATTTTAGGGTATTTAACAACCGCTTTTATCCAAAGCAACATATCAACAGTGTATATAGAAAGTAAAGCCACACATAGTTCCAATACTTCTTCAATGGCTCAAAGTCAAGGAACAGTCTGTAGTTACCAGGCACAGTACAAAGTGTGCCTGGTATAACTGCTACCAGACACTGTGAACAATAATAATATCTCAATACAGCCTGTGGGTCAGTTAGGTAGACTATGGTATTTTGTGTGATCAAGTAGAACTACTTGTTTTTGTCTGTAAAAACCCTCACTATTGTACATCTTGTAGGTTTTGCACTGGGTTGGGGTCCTATCCCCTGGCTGGTGATGTCAGAGATCTTCCCAACCAAAGTCAGGGGCTTTGCCAGTTCTCTGTGTGTCCTGAGTAACTGGGGCTCTGCTTTTATCATCACCAAGACCTTCCAGGACCTCATGGTGAGTGGAAAAGGACTCAGGACTCACTGCCATTGTTGTGAATCGGGTTGGCAGTTTTCCAATTAAAATGGGGATAGCGAATATACTAATATATATATATATACTATTCTGTCAAATGTTTTTTCAGGGTCTTCTCACCAGTGCAGGCACCTTCTGGCTGTTCTCTGGAATGTGTGCTCTAAATATCATCTTCACCACCATTTTTGTTCCGGAGACAAAAGGCAAAACCCTGGAACAGATTCAGGCATATTTCAAAGGAACACCATTATAATAGGCTACATAAGTCACATTTGTTGCCAACACTAAACATAAAAAAATGTGTCACATTCAAGGGCATGGTAAAGTGTAATTTGCTGTGAAGGTTCAATCTGTGGTATTTTTAATTAATGTTCGCAATTGTTTTGTTTTATTTTGCACCCAAAAATGTAACTGTTTATATTTAAATGAATACATTTTGTTTGTTTAACAACTAAAAAACTATTAGGTAAAAATAAAAAGATAACATTCATCACAACAAAGATGAGCACATTTTAGTTGATTTGTATTATTCTGGGTTTGGTTATATCTTTGACATCATGTTTGTTCACCATGTTTTGCCTTAGGGGAAATAATGTAAAAATTGCCAATAAAGTTTAAGTTTTACAGTTTTGTTTTATTGAATTCATCCACATATATTATATCCACAAGGTAAAAACATCAATGAAAGCACTAAATCTGGACTGTATTATTCATGGTCTAACCGGCAAATGTCATAATATGTACTTGGAATTCAACATACAAGTTCAAAGTTATGTCCCCAAAAATATTGTAGCCTAATTATGCAGAATATTAAATCTAACTTGAAAACAAATGTAATGCTGTACAGTGTTTCTTTTGGAAAGACATAACTTCTGTATTGTTAGTACACAGTGATATGACGTGTAGGATTGTTCTCCATCAGGGCCAAAACATCAGTGCAAATGGGAATGTGATGGCAATATCATTTTTGTACATTATTTTAATTCAACATTGTTGGGTGCATCATGAAAAATCTATAATATTAAGCAACAGTGAAGCCAAAAATAGACATTTGTAAAGGTTTATAAGGATTAGATTTATAAGCCTATACGAGCAGCACCTTGAAATCAGGAGGCTTACCTGTTAATTAGGTGGCACACGATGCCGAAAAGGAAACAAGTACAGTCCATAGATGATGTATGGACGTTAAACGAATCCTATCTACAGCAAGCAACAGGCTTTAATATTGTATTTATATTTTCATTAACTTCATAATATTAATAATGTTGGGTCAACAGGTTGGGTCAATGTCTACAGTTTCCATTACACTTCTGTACACTACACACACGATTTGGTGAGACATAATAGACCTGTCTTATTCGGCAACAGATTGAGAATAGATACTAAAGTCAATTCAGAATTAAGTAGCAGTAGATGGGGTATAAGCAAACAAACAGTGCAACTAACACCGACAGAGCATTCTCACTGCTGGCAGTTACTCGTGTCAGAAGCGACGATTCCATGTCTTGCGGGTTTGACGCCAACCGAGTGAGGAAAGATTGACAGCCAGTCTAGCTAGCGAGCTATTATTAGCTACACGATAGTGCTAGTGCCAACGTCTCGACAGTTATTTGGTGTAGGTCGGAACGTTAGCTTGGCTAGCTAACTAAAAATTTAGGGCTATCTAAATATGCGTAGCTATGTATACATGATGAACTTGCGTGGGTGTAACGTTAGCAAAATTAAGTGTTCACGATTTCTGATACATTTATAATGAGTCTTCACTTGGACAAACATCTCGACGCCCCTGGAGATCCGATCATTGAATCGAACCTGGCTGGACCTGTCAAGTAGCCTACCCGACTTGCCACTAATACTTGACAAGCCCCTCACTAACCTCGTACTGGAAAGCTAACTAGCTAGCTGAGCTAGCTAGCAGTCTAGATTAATCGGCCAAGTAAGTGACGCTAGCTAACTTCAACAGGTTAGGCTATGATAATATACAGTTTGTTATGGCAGCTAACGACCAGAAGTTAACATAATTACTTGCTCTAGCAAAACTATCACGTTGTTTGCTAGCAATGTGTTTGCTAAGTGTTCCGTGTGTTGGCTAGCAAGTATAGGGTTCTGACATTTAACGTGAGTTCTAGTAGATAAGTAATTATTGATGGATGACTGTATGACTTGGGTGACCAATTTAGCTAACGTTGTTTGCTTCTGTTATGTGGACCAAATTGTTTGTCATTATGCAACAATGTTTTCTATCTCAGATTTTGTGATTTGGCACCAAAATTTGCTAGGGTAACACCATAGTTGCTAACTTGGCTAGCCAGCTAGTGCTGCTAGATAGATTGTGCAGCCTGGGCAGGGGCCAGATACTAGCTATCAAACGTTAGCACCGTGCTGCAGTTATGGGAACTAGCTATTTAGCCAACATTCAGCAATGCAATATTAGTTAGTTAAACAGCTGTCTGGATCAGGGTATAATGCGTCAGCAGCTATGCAACTAGTGTCAACTAGCTTGCACTAAGTCAGTGCTTAAAGAACATTGCTCAATGTCGATATGTCAACAAGTTCGAAGTTGTACTAAACCCAGGGTTATGGATTTTAGTGAGCTAATTGAAAAGCAGGCAACGTTAGTGCTAGTAACGTTAATCTAGAAAAATTGATGAACGTGGACGGTATTCTTGGTTTGTCACCTAACTGCCGCAGACAGACCTTTATTAAAAGATGTAGTGTAAAGTTAGCTGTACGGCATGGTAGGGGAAACTAAATACGAATGAATAGTTGTGGGAGGCCTGCCATGTAGAGATAGCAACTGTTGATATTGCATGCTTTGCCTGGCCTACGATGTTGTCACACACTTTGAGTCCTGTTAGGATTCGGCCATTTGAGCATCAGAAAGTTGGACATTTCAGTGTAGCTATAGTCACAAATCTGCCTCCAGCCACCCTCTCATTTGTCAGTGTTTGTCTTATAGCACTGTCCTATCATGAGCTGCACATCTTAGGCCCACAGGCAGTGTCAGGAGGTGGGGGGGGGGGGGAGGTGGTGTTACATACACCATCGCCACTTGTAGGGCTATCATTTGCTTTATTGATACCATAGAAAACGAATGATTACACCACACTGAAAACCTATATTCTGCAGGATTTCCTTAACCTCTTCAACATAGCGTATTGCCTGATTTGTCAAGCCCATTAGGCAATAAGACTTTCATCTGAAGATAATTAAAATGTCAACATTTGATCTCTGTTCTCATTACCTAAAGGGGCTCATTTCTACATGGCCTATGTCCCTGCGATGGACTTGGAGCCCCCCACGCACCCCCCCGTGCACCAGAACGGGAACGCCCTCCGAGAGCGGCGGGGTTCCAGGCTGGCTGACGCCGTGCTGAGGGTCCAACTCTACCACAGCAGTCAGGGAGGGGCCGACTGCCCCCCCCTCTGCTTCCCACCTGGGAACCACGTAGCCGAGCAGATCTGCATCGAGGCTGCCAAGGAGTGCAGTGAGTACCAGACTTCCATGGCGCAGCTGGGTAGAGGGGCATGAAGGATATCTGCTTCCAGCTGGGGCCATGAACAAAAAGACGTTGTGTCAGCTGTTGTTTCCCTATGAACGTTTACAAACATTTACATTACATTTACATCTAGTCATTTAGCAGACTTATCCAGAGCGACTTACAGTAAGTACAGGGACATTCCCCCCCCCGAGGCAAGTAGGGTGAAGTGCCTTGCCCAAGGACACAACGTAATTTGGCACGGCGGGGAATCGATCCAGTAACCTTCTGAATACAAGCCCAACTCCCTCACCGCTCAGCCACCTGACTCCCAAACGAAAGAGAGAGGGGGGGGGGGGGGGGGGGGTAGCCGACTGTGTTGAGCTCACCAACTTTATTCCAGTCTTTCTACCTGTATTTACCGTTGCCAAGGATAAGCAGAGGTACGTTCACTGGGGTCTGGTGCGTTCTGCCATAGACACTCTGTATCGTCAAACCAAACTGCGGGCCAACCATGAAAGGATATGCCAACTTGCACTTTTTTATTACTGTTGATAAACCAAACATGACATTTTAGTGTTTGCGAGGAGATTCTCCACCCATGCGCATATGTGAAAGCTGCTGGATATTGTTAACTGCCCTGGCTCTGCAGTCATGTTTCCGTGTTTTCGCGGTCATGGTTGAAACTCTTCTATTGGCTGTTATGCATACGCCCAGCTTTGGTTGTTTTTCATAAATATTTAACTGTTGGTGGTTAGGGATGAAATATAGATTGTTGTTCTTATTTTGTAAAGTTGGACCCCCTCTACCCTTTCCTTGACCATATGACGCCTGTTTAAATAATACATGGCAACCACATAATCAAACTACACTAAAACGACACCTAAAACCCTACTCCTGAATCAATACAATTGTACTACACGTGCAATCAAATTGCTTTCAATAAAATATTTACAGACCCCTCCCTTGGTTGGCATATAGTCAATAACGTTTTGAATTATGCAGTCTGATTACATCATGAAATGTATTACAGTTCTTCAGGTCACCCCTAATTCGGCACATCTTCGGTCAAACACAATTCAACTGTTGATCCCCTCAGAAGTACAAACATATAATTCAAGTGTATGTTAAGTGTATTTCTTTCTCAGACAGTGACTGATTCCATGCAGAGTGGACATTTGTGTTCTTGCAAGTGGTGTCACACTGACTAGTGCCAACAATACCCTTATAGTAACTAATCTAGTATAGTAGAAACACAGGGTCGTCAAGTTTAATCAAAAGCTTGGAGTGAGATGATTCTCTCTCTCCCCCCCCCCCCCCCCCCCCAAGACGAGCTTTCAAGTGTGTTCGCCTCTTATGTTGCTTACCTAGTAAAGAATGTACAGTCGCCGAAAAAACTTCACTCGTGCGACCATTAATGAATACAACGTTAGCACGACAACTTGGTTGGCGTTGCCTTCTCAGCGTGACAAATGCTAGGTGTGGCGTGAGAGCGTGTGAACGGGATGAAATGCGTGTGTCTCACGGTCAATGCGTGAGGCAATTTCTAATCCAACTAATTAGCCTCTTGTTGCTAAATTTAAGCTACTGCTAATATTGTTATGCCCTCTCCTTCTTCCTTTAGATGTGTCCCCACTGCACTGCACTCTGTTTGGCCTCTTCAGGGAGAGAGACAGCATCTGGTTCCCACCCAATCATGTCTTCCAGCTCGATGAATCCTCCAGCGAGGAAGTGGTGTTTAGAATAAGGTACGAGTGGTGTTACGAAGGTTGTTTACCTGTTTTTATGTCTTGTCTATGTATGTAAATACACTCTGTGTTTGTATATTGATGCTCCTGTATTTATTCAATGATAACACTTCCATATCTTTGTTCTCTTTCTCCACAACTAAACGCTGTTCTGTGATAGGTACTATTTCCCCGGGTGGTATAGCAGTGGGGCTTCGAGAGCCTATCGGTATGGAGTCACCAAAGGCTCTGAGAGTCCGGTCCTCGATGACTTCATCATGGCGTACCTCTTTGCTCAGGTGAGTCGACACTCGTGTCCCTGTCAAGAAGCCGTGTCGCGTCCCATACGGCCGGTCTAGGGAACGTATCACAGCTGGCTCTGTAGCCTGTGGAGAAGCAACAGTTGGCTGCCTCTTTCGTCTGACAGCTGAGCATACGACTGTGTCTTAGGAGGAGTCCGAGTTGTCAGCGTGAGATTGCCGCTGGAGTCCCACACAAGGACTGTTTGATATGGTGTATGTCTCCTGCTCCTCCTGCCCCATTTATTAGGCACCGTGGCCATTCACCGTGGGGAGGGAGAGAGAGGGATCAGGCAGGGGCATCGGAAGCTTGTTTGACCATCAATATTTTTGTTTGGAATGTTGACAGTTTATGACGTAGGCTTGTCTGCTCACCCATATTAGCAGAATTATCTTTATAGTCAAAATAGGGGACTGTTCTGATGATATGTTCTATTATATTGAGATTATTTTTCCGTTCCTCTATCCTCGACCCTCTGTCCACGTTAAATCGTTTTTTTGTTATGTTATAACACTAACAATCAGTCCGACTTGGTATTGGTATCAAATTTTGATGTCATTTTTCATAATTGAATCATAATTTATGCTAACATTTATTAACATATTCGGGTTAGCGTATCGCCTGAAGGTGAGAAACTGTTCAACGGTCTAACTCCACATTTCAGTGCGACAGAGTTTTAGAGCTTTGCACATGCTTTCATTAACTCATTTCACAGATATACAATGTACTGAAAAGCAAATCATGGAATTTTCTGTACAGCACCTTTAAAGCTGTCTTATAATGGCTGAACTCTAATTGAAACACAGTACGGGATTATATGGAATTATTCCCTAGACATTCTGACTTCAGGCTATGGGACTGCTCTGGGCAGAAGCCTACCACAATGTTATTTCAGGTCTCAGCAGCTTATGTACTGAATATCCAATAACACCCGGGAGGCCCCACCCACTCTGACCGGCTCCATTCCAGTTTCTTCATATTTTTGTTACGTATAGTGCACGTTAATCCTACACTGCTGGGGGACCTCTGATCGGCTTTAGAATGTTTCAGACGATGGACGTTGTTGCAGGGGTTTGTTTTGATCTTAAACAAAGATCCGTAACCGTTTTGTGACCTCGACCTCCCGAACACACTCAGCCGTGTGTTCTCGGTTCGGGCCCTGGGTGAAATGCCCCGGGCGCAGTCCCAGCTCTCGCTCACACCTGATCACTAACCCGGCCGTGTGTGTTTGTGCTCGTCCGTCGGGGTCGCAGTGGAGGAGTGACTTTGTCAACGGCTGGGTGAAGATCTCCAACTCCCACGAGAGCCAGGAGGAGAGCCTGGGCATGGCCGTGCTGGACATGATGCAGCTGGCCAAGGAGAAGCACATGTCTCCGCTGGACATCTACAACGCCACGAGGTAAACGGACGAGCCGTCACCATGCCCCATCAGAGTTTTACCACATCTAAACACTTTCTGTCATCTCACCGATAGAGAGACTTGTTTTTACATTTACATTAAGTCATCTAGCAGACGCTCTTATCCAGAGCGACTTACAGTAAGTACAGGGACATTCCCCCCGAGGCAAGTAAGGTGACGTGTCTTGCCCAAGGACACAACGTCATTTTGCACGGCGGGGAATCGAACCAACGACCTTCTGATTAATAGCCCGACTCCCTAACTCCTGAGCCATCTGACCCATTTACTCCGATATGACCAGGTTTGGTGTGCCCAAACGCTTTAAGCAGTGTGATTGGAATCTAGACTAAGACCACAGTTGCGTTTCACATATAGCTGAGGTAAGGCTGAATATCAGACGGCAATCAACACGTCGACGCGACCCTGTGCCTCTCTCTCTCTCCCGTGTCAGCTACAAGTCCTTTCTGCCCAAGGACATGCGGGCCCACATCCAGGACTGCAACTTCCTGACGCGCAAGCGAATCCGCTACCGCTTCAAGAAGTTCATCCAGCAGTTCAGCCAGTGCCGGGCCACGGCGCGCGACCTGAAGCTCAAGTACCTCATCAGCATGGAGTCCCTGGAGAGGGCCTTCTACACGGAGCGCTTCCAGGTCAGGGAGCCCTCGGCCGGACAGGTCACCATCACCGTGGCGGCGGACCACGGCATCCAGTGGAGCCGGGACAAGCACAAGAACTCTGAACAGGCACTGTTTCTATCTTGTTTGGGTTTGGTCGTGTTGGTTTTTTTCGTGTGCCGCGTTCCCCTAGCTAATGTTCCGGAAAGTAGTTTTGGGCAACATTATGTTTTAGATATTTGGAACAAAGGTCCGCAAGACAATTTTTTTTTTTTTTTTTTACATTTACATCCACCCCATACATGTTTAGCTGCCCTGTAAATCAAGCATCGATTGATTTACAATATTGTGTCGTTTTACCCATCTGTTTGTAGAGGGTGGGCCCAGTCTGTAGAAATATGCGCTTGTGTCAACACACTGTCAGTCTAACTCCATGATGGGTTGTGTTGTGCGCAGGACTTGCAGACCTACTGTGACTTCCCGGACGTTACTGACATCAGCATCAAACAGGCTAACAAGGAGGGCTCCATGGAGAGTCGAGTCGTCTCCATCAACAAGCAGGACGGGAAGACTCTGGTACGGCTAACATCCTCAAACCTGCCATGGACACACAGATAACACCTCAAATAGATTCCCTTCTTTTTTTTTTTGGGCGTCGTATGTTGAATGTGTCGTTTGTTTTTTCTTTGGACCTAGCATAACAGGCATACATGTATCCGTGGCTGAGAAGCCACCTGTAGTTCATTTGTGTCCTTCTCGTGCTTGTGCCTGACAGGAGCTCGAGTTCCCCTGCCTGGCCCAGGCTCTGTCCTTCGTGTCGCTCATCGACGGCTACTACCGCCTCACGACAGACGCACATCACTACCTCTGTAAAGAAGTGGCCTCCCCCAAGCTCGTCGAGGCCATCAGCTGTCACTGTCACGGACCCATCTCGTAAGTGACTCCTGCGCGGGCATCCGTTTATTTATTTATTGGTCTGCCAGCCAACATGGCCACCCCCCCCCCCCTTCTTTCTTGCACCGCACCGCCTGACTGGTTGTCTGGGTGTTTCCCCCGTCGTAGAATCGAGTTCGCCATCCATAAGCTGCAGAAGTCTGGAAATAAGTATGGCCTGTACCTGCTCAGGTGCAGCCCCAAGGACTTCAACAAGTACTTTCTGACCTTCGCCGTGAGGGTACGTAGAAAAAAACGAACGCCGGTTCAGCGCATGCCGCTTTCGAAAAACAATCGTCGTCGGCTTGGTGAAATAACGTCAAATCAAAATGGACCCGTCCTCTCCCTCGGTGTGTGTTTGCTTGCGTCAGGTGTACGACGTCGTGGATTACAAGCACTGTCAGATCACCAGGTCGCCTTGCGGGGAGGTGAACCTGAGCGGCACCAAGAGGAACTTCAGCAGCCTGCAGGAGCTGCTGACCTGCTACCAGAAGGAGACCGTGCGCTCCGACGGCATCGCCTTCCAGTTCAGCAAGCGCTGCCCGCCCAAATCCAAAGGTGAATGGCCCTTCAGCTGGATGTCGCTCTGTCAGTCGGGCTTGACGTTTCTCAGTCGCTTTTTTGACTTTTAAACATTTAAAGTGCGAGAGAGTGAGTGCGAGAGAGTGTGTGTGTGAGAGTGTGTGTGTGTGAGAGTGTGTGTGTGAGAGTCGGTTCCTATGTTGGGTCATTGCTGGTAGTGTAATAGATACTTGTAGGACAAACCCTTCAAACTAGACTCCTAAGAAAGAGACTCTGGCCCGGTCTTAATGGTTAAGTCATCCTATTCTATGTCGTCTTCCTCACACAGAATTGTCCAGTTTACTTGTATGCAGGAGCAACAAGGGCTCTGAAGTGTCTCTCTCTCCCTTGCTGTCGCGACACCACATTAGCCAAATGGTGTTCCACAAGATCAAGAAAGAGGACCTGGAGTTTGTAAGCAGCATGATTTATTTAATGCCACGGAATGTCTTCCTTTTGCTCAGCGCATGTGCATGTTCCAACATTCTGAATAGAAAGCCTGCAGAGTACGAGGACACAACTATATATCAGAATTTGACTTAGCAACATTTGGATGAGGAAGGAAGTTATTTAGCACATGCTTCAAATGCAATATTTAAAAAAAACTTAATATAAAAAAAAAAAGGTTGTGTGTTTTTGCCAATACAACTCAAGCAACCAAAAAGGAGATTGCAATTGACATTTTGATCTCCTTTTGTGTGCGTCTAACCAAAAATATTCAACGTGGACTGTCCTGTGTTCCAGAATGACAGTTTAGGTCAAGGGACGTTTACAAAGATCATCAAAGGAGTCCGTAAGGAGCTTGGGGACTACGGGGAGATGCATCAAACGGAGGTCATCATGAAAGTTCTAGAACAAGCGCAGAGGAGCTACTCAGAGGTCAGTAAGGACAAGGTTTCAAACTGGGGTTCTCCTTCTGTTCATCTGGCCCTGGGTATCTTGGACGGTTTCCTTGGCAGATAATGACGCCCATGTTGTAGTGACCGACTATGTCCTCACTGTCTGTCTCTGTCTCTCTCTCTGTGTCTCCTCCTGCAGTCTTTCTTCGAAGCTGCCAGCATGATGAGCCAGCTGTCACACAAACACCTGGTTCTAAACTATGGAATGTGTGTGTGCGGGGAGGAGAGTGAGTGCTCTGCACACACACACACTGTTATTGTGGAGTGATTTATTTTGATTCACACGGAGGTGCCCTTATCTCTCGGCGGGGGTACAAACAAACAGCTGCTCCTGACCCTTCTTGTAAATGTGGGTAAATCCTTTCAGATATCATGGTGCAGGAGTTTGTGAAGTTTGGCTCTATGGACATGTACCTGAAGAAGAACAAGAACTCTGTCAATATCCGGTGGAAACTTGAAGTGGCCAAACAGCTGGCGTGGGCCATGAACTTCCTGGTAAGAAGCAGACATAAGAAACCGCATTTCAAACCACCGAATGGGCTTGAATGTCGTTATAAACAATATTTGTTTAAAAAAAACAAACATGTTAACTAGACCACGGATATGCTGGTGGCGATGTATCAAAGCACTGTTCAGAGTCTGGCTGACGTGGCTGTCCCGGGGGCTTATCGTGACATCAAGGCGTCCTCATTCACTGTCTGGTTCCTCTCGCCCTGCAGGAGGAGAAGAACATCGCCCATGGCAACGTCTGCCTTAAGAACGTCCTCCTTATCCGGGAGGAGGACCAGAAAACGGGGAATCCCCCTTTCATCAAACTCAGTGACCCAGGCATCAGCATCACCGTCCTGCCTAAAGAGAGTGAGTCACCCCCTCCTTCATCCACCCCACCCCCTTCAACTTCTCACTAGTACATATATCCCTTGGGGATAAATGAAGCTCTATGTATGCTATCCATCCTTTCTATCCATTCATCAGTTCTCCAATCAGTCCGTCCATGGTGTGTTACTTCCAGTGTCCACAAGGGGGCGACAGTTATTCAAACTCCCAACTGGGAGGCTCCAACACATCCTGTTCAGAACACGACCGAAAACACCCCCGATCGTTACGTGTCCCCAAGCCCAAGGACACAACGTCATTCCGCACGGCCGGGGAATCGAACCGGCAACCTTCTCATAAATACCCCCGATTTCCCTAACCGCTCAGCCATCTGACCCCCCCCCCCCCTGTCTTCCAGTCCTGACGGAGAGGATCCCCTGGGTGGCGCCAGAGTGCATCGAGGACCCCGGCTGCCTGAGCCTGGCGGCCGACAAGTGGAGCTACGGGACGACGCTGTGGGAGATCTGCAGCGGGGGAGAGAAGCCCCTGGGCACCCTGGACAACTCCAAGGTGAGGGGGAGAACACTGCGGGGGGTGGGGCGCAGCTCGGTGGTTAGAGCATTTGACCGCAGGACAAGAGGTCCCGGGTTCAAATCTCCCCACACACCCCCTGCACCGTATATCAGTTCACCCTCAGTAACTCTTTGATTCTCCCGGTTGCAGAAGAAGCTGTTTTACGGGGACCACCACCAGCTACCCGCTCCGAAGTGGACGGAGCTCGCCAACCTGATCACCAGCTGCATGGACTACGAGCCCTCCTTCAGACCCACCTTCAGAGCCGTCATCCGTGACCTCAACAGCCTGTTTACGCCGGGTCAGTCCCCTCTAGCGGGGGGTTGTGTTACCGGGGGGGGGGGGGGGGGGGGGGGGGGGGGGGCTGCTTGATGCTGACACCGGATCTGTAACGCTCGTGTACGGTTTGGTGTCCTTTATCCGGAGCCAGACCAGGACCTTCACGGTCGGAAAGTGAGCTACCAAAAAGGAATTCTGCAGAACTGTGTTTAGAAATGTGATATATGTACCTCAACACAGTTATGTAGACAAGGACTGTAGACAAGGACTGCAGAGAACAATCTGGTGTCTCTAATAACAGTGATGGGCAGTAGCTTCGCTACTTGTAGCGACGCTACTAGCTTAACTACATTTGTCAGTAGCTTGGCTGTAACGTCGCTATTTACAAAACCAAGTAACTTTTAGTAGCTAAGCTCTTATTGATCAAGTAGCGCAGTAGCGTCCTCGAAAGCTAATTTCTCCTGAACACATCTGAAAAGCAAAGCACGGAAAAAGCATCTCACACATCCGGTTCTGCAGTTCACGTTACAACCGATCTCACTAGAACTGAGAACAGCAAGGGCTATGATCGTCTCATCTCCACTCACACAGCGCCTGCGCGGCCAGTCTGATTAGATAACAGCAATTGTGTATTAGCATTGTGGATTAGGCTATATCAATAAATTTATCTAAACATATTTTAGCCTTTATCTGGTTGACAATTGTGTTGATCACTAAAATTGTATTGACTTGGCATGCAGTTTGTTTAACTGAAAGTAGCTACTAATGTATCAAGCTACTTTTGACTGATTTTTGTCACTTAGCCTGCTACATTTTTATGAGTAGTAGCTTCTGTGTAGTGAAGCTGAATTCATTGTTGAGTAGCTAGTAGCTTAGCTCACTACACATATCAAGTAGCTTGCCCCTCACTGTCTTATAATGGACTTTATAGACAATGTGACAGACTCAAACAGGTGTGTGCGTGCGTATATGGTATCATGTTTACGATTCCTTTAAAACAAGACATTGGACTGGTGGCTCTCTCCCTCCATCCCCAGACTATGAGCTGATCGTGGAGAGTGACATCCTGCCCAACAGAACCGGAGCGTCCTCCTTGCTGTCCGGGGCCTTTGAGAACGGAGAGCCGGCCCAGTTTGAGGAGAGACATCTCATCTTCCTCCAGCAGCTGGGAAAGGTGAAGGCGTCCCCCACTTTCCCCCATCACTGTCATTAACCATACATAGCCCTTCCCAAGTCTTTAACTTGACTCAGTCTCCGTAGCTCCTGTCTCAGTGGGTCTTTTCACAATGTCGGGCACGCAACGCTGGCATCATAATCTTTTTTTTTTACACATTATCCCAGCCACATACTGATGCGACTCCTTGTTATTTAGATAGACCTTAAGTGAACTCCCCCCCCCCCCCTTGCTCTATAACGGTGTTTGCTTCTTCTTCAAGGGCAACTTTGGCAGTGTGGAGATGTGCCGATACGACCCGCTGCAGGACAACACGGGGGACGTGGTGGCCGTGAAGAAGCTCCAGCACAGCTCCGCCGAGCACATGAGGGACTTTGAGCGGGAGATCGAGATCCTCAAGTCCCTCCAGCACGAGAACATCGTCAAGTATAAAGGCGTGTGCTACAGCGCAGGTACGTCAGGACGCCGATTGGTTTAGAGCAGGGGTCCCCCAGGGCACCGATTGGTTTAGAGCAGGGGTCCGCAAGTACGTCCGGACACCGATTGGTTTAGAGGAATGCTAGGTGGGAGGGTAACGGCATGTAATTGCAATCACCAATCCCTGTCCGGATTCCCCGCGTGAGGTCACATGATCACGCGAGCGGAGGAGATGGGTGACCTTGGGACGGTTCCGTGACTGTGGAACCACAATTCTCCCTGACTCGGTTCCCTGACTCTCCAGACCGTTCCTCAACTCTGACCTCCGAAATACCGCAGAGCTATGTACATCTGATCCTTGACCTTCCGTTGTACTTTCCATATGCACTACTCGTAGATCGCTTTGGATAAGAGAGTCTTGAGAAAATGTGAAATGTAATGTTTCTTGTCGTCGGATGCGTCCTGCAGGCCGGAGGAACCTGCGACTCATCATGGAGTACCTGCCCTTCGGAAGCCTCCGCGATTACCTCATCAAGAACAAGGAGAGGATCGACCAAAAGAAACTAGTGCACTACACCTCCCAGATCTGCAAGGTACCCCTTCCAAGTCTCCAATAGCCCTTCTCAAGTTTTCCAGTTCCTTTCATTGGGTGTTTTTGTTCATTAAGTCTGTTATTGTCTGTGGTCTGCATTTAATGAAAGCCTCAGTTTTTTTTCCTGAAGTTATGCTTGTGATGCGTATGAGCGAACTTGTCTCCTTGTCATTTTGTGGTTGTGTGTGTCTGTGTGTGTTTAGGGCATGGAGTATCTTGCCAACAAGAGATACATCCACAGAGATCTGGCTACACGGAACATCTTGGTGGAGAGTGAACTGAGGGTGAAGATTGGAGACTTTGGCCTCACCAAAGTCTTGCCACAAGATAAGGAGTATTACATGGTCAAGGAACCTGGAGAGAGCCCCATATTCTGGTTTGACTCGTTTCAATAATTATATATTTTTTTTTTTTTTTTGCCACAGTCACTCTAAAGCACTGACGTATTGTTTTCAGGAGTGTTCTGCTGTAGTAAGCGGTCAGATGCAGTATGTGGGGAGGCTGGGCGGAGGTGGTGTGAGAAATCAGCTTTCCCAGGGTTGGTCTCACTCAGGAATGTTTGTGGGCCTGCGTGTGCAGGTACGCCCCAGAGTCCCTGACGGAGAGCAAGTTCTCCGTGGCGTCAGACGTCTGGAGCTTCGGAGTCGTCCTGTATGAACTGTTCACCCACAGCGACAAGAACCTCAGCCCACCTGCGGTGAGGAATTCTCTCTCCCCCTCCTTATCTCTCTCTCCCCTCTCCATTGTACAAAACAGGCTCAGGACAGCATGTTCAAGATCAAACGTATTTTTGCCTTTTTTATGCCTACTTTTTCCGTTGTATAAGATACTCATGAAACAGATCAAACAGATGGTATCAGCAGAGTCAACATTCCAGAAACGATTACTTATTCAGTTTTTGTATATTTTTTTATTATGTGACTTTATCTCGCCTCTACCCCCTGGGTAAGGCCAGAGTGTCCGACATATAAAGTCGTGTACATCACTTTTATCAACGCTCCTGACACAATGAAACCTCTCTCTACCTGACATCCCTCCCTTCCTCTGTCCTCATCCTCCCCTCTCCGTCTACGCAGATGTTCATGGGCATGATGGGGAATGACAAGCAGGGACAGCTGATAGTCTACCATCTCATAGAGCTCCTCAAGTCAGGCAGCCGGCTGCCTCAGCCTCTTCAGTGTCCACCAGAGGTGAGGGCTGGGGCCTTGTCATGATAACAACACAGTTTGTTTGGAGTTATTTATCATACTCCGTTTGTGCCATAATGGCCAAAGCAGTTACCTTATTTTCCGGACTATAAATCTATAAGTATAAGAGAGTATAAGAGACATTAGTCAAAAATGAGTCATGAAGAGGAAAAAAACCTAAATCGCACTGGATTATAAATTACATTTATTTCACAAAATCCAAGAACAGACATTTAATCTGTAAAGGCAAGTTATTCAACGACACAATAGCACACAGAACACCAGGCTGAATTGGTGTCCGGTATGTTAACGCAACACATTAACAGTTATTCAGTTGCACAATAGCATAAAGAACTCACCTGGGAGGCTGAATAGGCTAAATTAACATAACAAGCTAGCTAGCTAGGATGTTGTGTCCTTGGGCAAGGCACTTCACCCTACTTGCCTCGGGGGAATGTCCCTGTACTTACTGTAAATCGCTCTGGATAAGAGCGTCTGCTAAATGACTACATGTAAATGTAGTCCAACAAGCTTCCGATCTCATTCCACATCACTGAATCCGTTGAACTTGTTTATCGAACATTTAAAAACATGTTAAATTATATATATTTTTATATATAAGTCACACTTGACTATAAGTCGTGGGACCAGCTAAACTATGAAGAAAAAAAAGTGACTTGTAGTCCGGAAAATACGGTACCTGAAAAACAGGTCAACCTGTCTCTTACCACCTCTCTATCACCCCCTACCCCCTCTATCTCTCCTGCTCTTTCTCAGATCCATGAGATGATGCAGGAATGCTGGGATAACGACCCGTGTTCACGGCCGTCCTTCAAGGAGTTGGCCCTGCGTGTCGACCTGTTCTGGGACAGCAAGGAGATTTAGAGAAACGCCCCAAGTGCCCCCCCTACCGCTTTTCACAAAGAGGCTTCTGCATTCACTCGGCTGCCAGCGGGTGTCCTGTTGGAGACAAAGGGAAAACACTGCCGTTGTGTGCCATTGTGTGGCAAGAGATTCAACTGAGAAATCGAATCTTCTATCTAGAGACCTGTATCAAGCTAGGTCTCATTTCTTTACAGTTGTGGTCTCAGCTGGAGCTGAAATTTGCCAAATCAGAGCAAAGTTTACCGTAATATTTAGGATGCCGTGGAATAATATTGAACCCTTTTGAACGTAATGTTAGTGATTTCCTAGTAATGTGAGAAGAATCTGATGCAATCTCTTATATTTCAAATCAAGTTTGAAATGTTTTATTCTGTATTTTAAAGCATTATGGCACTTTTTGCTCTGGCATGACAAATTCTGCTCTAGAAAATTCTGGCCCTGTTTGTGTGTGTTTGTGTGTGTTTAGGTGTGTGTGTTTGGGTATCTGAGTGTGTGTGTGTTTAGTTTGTGTTGTCCCTCTTGTTGACTGAGCTAGCAGGGCTAGCTTTCACCAACTTTTTCTCCCCCTATCTGAAGAATGAAAGAAAGATGGACTGATTAAGCTGAAAGATGGATTTAGGTTTTACGTGTTTTTTTGGTATGTAAATACATATTTGTGTACATATTAAGAAGATTTTATAATTTTATAAAATAAACATTTAAGTCTATATTTGAATTGCTGACAAGCACTCAGTGTAAATGAAGTACATACACAGATGATTATGAATACCTTATTGTTTTTGTTTTTTGCATTGTGAAAGAAAGGGCGGGAGAAATATAAACAAATGTCTATGAATGCTGTGTGATGGAATGTCTTTACACATTTGGACTATTTACGGTACTGTACTACATCTGTCTGAACAAAAAAAACATTTCACAATGCCACCAGTTAAGGTTGGTTCACTTTCCCTTTCCAAATGTAATCTAATAATCGACGCTTATATTACATTTTATAAGGACTTATCATTCCACGTGCACGCATCCAAGAACGATTTGATAACAATGTTTTTGGGCGACAAAGTGTATCTTGACAGTAATGGCGGGTCCATGCGCTGAAACATTAGTTGACAACTTCAGTACTTGGTCATGGAACGTCATGTAGCGGATCTCTTCTTACAAGCTTGACCTATAATGTAGCCTACCTACAGCCGCGTGGGAGCGGAGCCTATCCGTGATTTATAAACCTTTGACGGGACATCGACAAAGGCAGTTTAAGTGTTTGGCCTGCACCAGGACAGCGGAAAGGTCTACCTTGAAATCGCAACTGTTAGGACAGCGACGGAGTGAAGAGGCCAAAGCATAATCGTGAGTAATCAGCTTTCTGTCCTTCAAATAAAAACAAATTCTGAACTTCATTCAACTTGCACGTAGCGATATGATTCTAGCGAGGTGAAAAAAGTTCACAAAGCGTTTATTTCAGAAAAGAAATGTAATGCCGCTTTTGGAAATCACTTTTACATTTTGCATCCACTCCATAGTCATCCCCATCATAACCTGTTGCGGAATAGAAATCCTATTCGTGTGCTTGAACACATTTCACCACCTGATTGCAAGCCGTCTGTCTGATACATGGGCCGTCAGGCAGAATAGCACTGCATTTTGTATGAAATTGGTATCGATGTTTTCCCCCCACTCAATTTATCCTATTTTCTTGCAGTCTGGTCCTGATGCAGAATAGAAAGTCCAGCGGGCCTCTTCCCCCGGATGGGGGCTATGGCTGGGTCGTGGTCACCTCTGCCTTCTTCATCATGGGCCTCACAACTGCTGTCTCCAAGAACTTTGGCCTCTTTTTCATGGATATCCAAACCCATTTTGGGATCCTCACCAGCACTTTTTCATGGGTCAACTCCACGGCCATAGCCATGTTCCACCTTGGAGGTAAGGGGGAATGCATAACATTGTACAGCAACTGACACAGTCCAGTCACATACAGTAGGTGATCTTGCATGGAAATGGTTACATGGATTACAATGAGTTATACACACTATGTTCCCACTCCATTCACCCATCTCTCGCAGCAAAAAAGGTCTGCTAAAATACAAGAAATGAACACTAAATTTGAAGAGAAAATGACTTACTACTAGTGAAATTATCTTGCTGCATGGACAGATAATTTTGCGCGACAAGATATTTTAAAATAAGTTGGTTCCAGTCTAGAAATAAGTAGGCGTACGAAGATACCACAAATTAAAAGATAGAAACTAGTAAATAATTGTTGGTGAAACAAGATAATAAATATTATATTTCCAGAACTAAGATTTTAAAACTTGGCAAGCAGAACAATTTGCAGTGCTCTTGTATGTCATTATACAGACATCATTGAATAAGCACACATTTAAATCATCTGCATCTCAAAGTTTCTCCTTCGCTCCCCAGCTCCACTGGCTAGTGCTCTGAGCCTCCGGTTTGGCCACAGGTGGATGATCATGCTGGGTGGACTCCTGCTCTTTTCAGGGATGTTGCTGGCTTCTCTCAGTACCAGTCTGACAGAGTTGTTCCTCGGCATTGGCGTATTGCAAGGTAGGAAGGAGCCTGTATGATATGTGGGATTGCTGTTAGTCAATCAAACAAGACAACATTTTAATATGATAACAGAGCCTCTCTTGGAAGAGAAATTAACCTGAAACGTAAAACACCCCACAAACACCCAAGACAGTCCACACTTCATGGCTAGGGTGGATATATGGGGGCTAGGTATAGTTCAGTGGTAGAACATTTCAATCCAGATCAAGAGGTCACAAGATCATAATATTTTGCATGCATGATCAAAACATTGTTGTGTGAGTCACGTGACTCACTTGAATTTTAACCGACTCAAATCTGTGACAGTACAAACATGACATAATACAGTTCAGTTGTACAGTTCCCACACATGTGGAGAACCTGGACTTAAATGTGTCCCCTTCTTCCCTTCCAGGTTTGGGTCTGTCTTTCTGCTGGACACCAGCCAACAGCATGGTGAGTCACTACTTCCTGCTCTGGCGACCCATAGCCTACGCCATCGCTAGCGCGGGGGAGTGCGTCTTTGCCATGATGTTCAGCCCCTTCTTCCAGTGGCTGATCGACACGTACACCTGGCAGGGCGCTCTGCTCCTCATCGGAGGCCTTCAGCTCAACCTCTGCGCCTGTGGTGCCGTTATGAGGCCCCTGGACACCCTCAAACCTCGGATCCCCAAACTTAACACAGAATCCACTGACGACACACCTGTGGTCGTCATCCCGCCAAAGGAGAAGCCAAGCTTCCAGTGGTCTCTGCTCAGGAAACGCGAACTCGTCCTGTACATCCTGTTTGCCATATTTGCGGCTGCAGGCTTCTTCATCCCGCCCCTGTTCCTGGTGCCTTACGCCAGCAGTCTGGGGTTGGGGCAGTACTGGGCCGCATCCATCCTCTCCGTCATGGCTCTGGTTGACCTGGGCGGCCGTCTGGCCTGCGGCTGGCTGGCTAACTTGAGGCTGATCAGGAATCTGCAGCTGGTCACCATGGTGGCGACCCTGCTGGGGGTCGTGCTGCTGCTGTTGCCCATCAGTCAGAACTACTGGACCTTGCTGGTGTTCTCCTCGCTGTACGGCTTCTTTTATGGCTGTCTCGCGGCCGTGCACGTGACGGCAATCGTGGACATCGTGGGTCTGTCGAGTTTTGACAGCGGCCTGGGGCTTTTCATGCTCTTCAGGAGCATAGGAGGGTTTTTGGGACCGCCCGCTGCAGGTGAGAATGTTTCCGTCATTGTCGGGTTTGTTTGTCCATGGGTCTGTCTTTGTCTCTGTGGAGGGTGGTTTAGCTGATGTTGTTGTTCCCCACAAACCCCGTACCCTGTATCATTGAATTGAACAGTGCTGTATCATTGCATTGAACAGTGGTGAAGGCCTGTTTTCCCTCCTAAAGCCGCTTTTGTGTCTGTGGTCTGATGTTTCTCCTCTCGACGCAGGTTGGCTGGTCGATTGGACGGAGGGTTTTGATGTCAGTTTCTATCTGTCTGGAATCTGCCTCATCGTGGCGGGGGTTTTCGTGGCGCTTGTCGATCATCTCGTGAGGAAAAGAGATGCGTCCTGCGACGGCCAAGAGCCCAGCTCAGACCACGACTCGAGCACAGGCCAGACAGGGGAGAAGCCTGGGGAGATTCTAAACAGCAACCTTACATCTGAAGAAATTGCATGACCCCCCTCGTTTTAAACAAGTGACTGGGGTTTTGGAGGCTTTCAGATCACAGGCGGATGACTGTGTCAAGGAACATTCCAGCAGGTATTGATGCATGTACACTATCCATTTTTTTAAATGCCTATGCTGAGTAGCTGACAGAATTCTTTAGGAGGTACTATTTTAGTTTGAATTGAACAAAAGTCTTGACAGAAATTGATATATTGAGCAGTTTTTTCACTTTTTAAATTTGTGATGTGATTGTTTGTGTGCTTTGCTTACAATTAGAGAGTTGGTGAACCTTCTTGTACTGTATTATCATCAAAATATCACATTACCTCAGGGGATATGCACTCAATTGCTTTTTCATCAACATCAATCATGACACATCTTGACTAACTGGATATTTCAATACCTTGCCTTCAGTTAACATCTCACACATTAAAGAAAAATAATCTAGAATCAGTCAGCAATAACAGGAAGAAATCCCATCTCATGTTGTATGAATCTGTTTGTCTGATAGGTGGGGTAGTGGATGAAGTGTTGAAACTACTGCCTCAAAATATTGCAGGAAAATAATATGCAAAATAATATTGCATATTACAATTACAGACAATCCAGTATTACTGTTTTAAGCAGCAAAGTGAGTCTTGAGGCTCTGGATGAAGATGTAGTTACTAATACAATTTGTACTGTCGTACACTTGCAATCAGTGCCTTTCAAATTGTCTTATTTTATTGTCTGTTACTAAATTAAATGTTGTTGATGTTTTCTGTTGCCTTATCTTGTTTATTATGTTTACTGTATGCACCTTCCCACAAAAGTAAATTCCTTGTTTGTGAACACTTACTTGGCGATTAAACACTATTCTGATTCTTCGTTTTATATATAGGGAAATTATATTTTTTTATTTAATAATTTACATGTATTGGTTTACTTAACCGGTAGCACTATTGTTGTTGTTCTTGTTAAGAGTTAAACAATTTAACTGAAGGATGTTCTAAGGAGGAGAAAAATAGTACAGCTGTTTTTGTATGCGTAGATTACTATTTTATCTCAACATATTTAAATATATGATATACTGTCTACTGTAAATGTATGATATAATATAAAGATAAATGTACCATGGCATAAGATATATAATGGTATTCTTCTTTTTAAACTGTATTGTGGCAGCCACCAGGGAATGCTAACCTTCCCTTGTTCACAGGAGGGCAACATTCTAAATTTGCATTCTTGTCCCAAGATATGTGCTAAGTTTAATTTGTGCACATTAGCGTTCACTTTATATCATAAAATACACAGTATGGCCCCTTTTTCCCTGACATGGGTTGAGCCTAGTCCTAAAGTAAGTGAAAACTTCAATGAAGATCTCCATTGAAAGGGTTTTTTGGCTAGGACTAGCCATAATCCATGTCTTGGAAACTGGGCCTATATAGGGCATACGCTAAAGTTTACTGAAGGAAAATGTCTGTTAATTGTACATAAGACAACACACAACTTAAGTGAGGCCTTCAAATGAGTTGCTTAGGTTCATTGTTCAATAATCAGTCATCCCATTTCTCATGTGAGCTAGAAATATAATTGAAACACAATTGAAGTTGCCTTCTGCTATCTTGATTTGGTAATCGTCAACTGGGTTCAACATTCAAGGTTCAACTGTCTTCACCTGTCATGAGAAGTTGGGGTTGACTGCTCAGAGCCTGTCAGCCTGTCAACCCGGAATAGTTCATTACCATACCAGAGGGGAAAGCTTTCCCCAAGGATAATTATAGCCTGTGTCTTATGCAATTCTACCATGCTTTAGGCTCTCACGTAAGTCTTAAGGTTAAGTGACGATCAGATACATGTTTTTGAAGTCAGAGAAGCCATTTCATACTGATTTCTAAAGACTGGTTAGAGGTATTAGCCATGATGTCAAATGGATTAATTTCCCATTGGCTTTCATCATTTATTTGAAGTAGGCTTACTGAAACACACCTTGAGTAGTGGTAAGCCTTATTTAAAGGCCAATTAGTTGAAGAAGAAAGTAAGCTACTGGCGAACACAAGTCACAAGACTTAAAATAGGCACTCATTTTGTGTTCTTTAATCTTACAACCTTGTCTTGAAATGCCTGACATCTTATGATAGGATAACCTAATGTCAAAACCACTTACCAAAAATAAAAACTATAATACAGGGGAAATTATTTTATCAAGCAGTGGTCTGGTTTGCGAGAGCCTTCCGTTAGGTTCCACTAGGTGGCGGCATTGTAAAAAGAATCACCAAAAGTACATTCCTCAGACAGCACTTTAAGTTTTGACTGTGTGTCGAACTCTGCAATTATGTAATTAGCACATGAACTCTAGATGGTGATTTGTGTTATTTCATGATTCCTGAGGAGGACATTAATTCAGTTTCAGGCCAAACCGTTTTGAGACACAGATAAACAATTCAGGGGAAAAAATCAAATCCTGGCCCCAGGTCTTCCCTACATCTTGGTGGCAAATGTCGAGTATAGCTTGACTTAGCCCGGGTCTTGGTGGAAAGATTCAAGATTCAACATTGATGTTGGTATTTACATGAAAAAAAACTTTTAGGTCATTCTTTCTTAGTAAAAATTAGGACAACTGGACATACTCTGTAAATAGGCAATACAATTGGATGTAGCAATATTCAGAGTCCCTCCAATCTTTTAAAGTTTCATACCAAGATAAGCTACATGCTTGCATGGTAAAGTGATCTGCACCAACTATCGAATGAGACACACAACACAGGTCTAGATCCAGACACAACGTTTAATGCAATTATTTTTCTACAAGAAAATGAAAACAAATCACTAAGATTAGAAAACAATTTTTTTCATACAATGTCTTAACATTAAAGGCTAGAGCTATTACACAGGCAAGTGTAAAAAAGAAATACACATAATTAATATATAAAAAAACAAACATCTAATCCACGAGTGGAAGCTATCAGATGAGATATCAGATGTCTTAGACTTGGAGCATAAACAGAGCTGAGGGAGGGTCAAAGCAACTATTTGTACAACACAGAAAACGGAGGCACCAAGAACAAGGGAAACACAGTGGAAGGAAATAAAAAGTTGTCGTTCTTTTATCTTCATGTACGATACACAGAACAGTCATGGGGTTTCTGCGCTTTTAGAAGCATGTGAGGATGCGGGTGTGTGAACTGGGGGGTGAGGGGGGGGGGGGGGGGTGAGGGGGGGGCCTCAAGGTCATGAAGACGCTCTCTTCTCCTCGTAGGGAGACTCATAGACGTCCATGGGGGGGCAGGTGCACACCAGGTGCTGGTCGCCATAGATGTCATCAATCCTGGAGATGCTGGGCCAAAACTTGGTCTCTGGCCTCACAAAGGGCTTAGGGGTGGAAGGGAGGGAAGAGGTCATTGATCATATCCCAATATGTAAATACACATGTTGTGAGATGAAATCAAACGTGACATTAAATGTATGGAAAGACTAAAAGTCTAAAACAGTGTACAGTGGAAGATTCGTGCCGATTTGAAGTTGGTAACATTGACATGTGTGTGTGCACGTGTTGGGTGTTTGTGCCAGTGATTCAGGGACACTCACCAAGGGGAAGGCGGCAAATTCCCTGGAGTACGGTCTGTCCCAGGTGGAGGAGGAGATGCAGGCCAGGGAGTGAGGGGCCATCTGTGGATGTGTACACACACACACATACTTAGATGGCAGCTTCCATTGCCACTTTCCTAATGCAGGATTTCACACGGGATTGAAGCCTACCAAGTGATGGACTGGACACAAAGACACTTCAACCAAGACACACACACACACACCAACCAGGCCTGTCTGGTACCTTGAGGGGGTTAATACGCGAGTCCATCCTGCCTTCTTCGATTTCGGCTATTTCCTGTCTGATGCCCATGAGGGCGTCGCAATAGCGGTCCATCTCAGCCTTGTCCTCAGACTCTGTGGGCTCTATCATCAGGGTACCAGTCACTGGCCACGACATGGTGGGGGCGTGGAAGCCTGGGGGGGGGGGGGGGGGAAGAGTATTCTTTTATGTTAGAATGATAGGTTAGTATTCACACCTGCGTCTCTCATTTGAATGTTGGAATATTTTGGGTTGACTACTGGACCGTGGACATCTCAGAAAATCCTACTCTTTGTACATTCATTGCTACTCTATATCTAATGTATACTGTGTTCATGACAACTATTAGGTGACCTCACCATAATCCTGCAGCCTTTTGGCCACATCCACTGCTTCTATGTTGGCCGTCTTCTTAAACGGTCTCACGTCCAAAATGAACTCATGAGCCACAAACCCTGTGGATCCAAACAATGACATCAGTTTATTTTCAAGTTAGTATTAAAAAAAAATAGAAGGTAAACTGAGTGGAATAACGCTTCCAGGGGAAACATGTCTGACCTTTCCTGCCCTTGAACAGGATCTTGTAGTGGTTCTCCAGCCTCTTTGCCATGTAGTTGGCGTTGAGGATGGCCACTTCTGTGGCATGGACCAGCCCCTTGGATCCCATCATCTAAACAGGAGCAGCAACACCCGTTTAAACACATCCAAAAGACCCCAACACAGACCACCTTGACTGTAATCAGACTTTCCCCCTCCAGTTACTTCAGTCTTCCAACAGGAAGGACCAACTATTTCCTGAACTGGCCACCTGTCTGAAGACAAGATGAGGCGTCTCCTGATCTTGCTTACCTTGATGTATGCCCAGGAGATGGGCAGGATGGCACTGGAGCCCCAGGGGGCAGCACTGATGGTGCCCAGGGATCTGCTTGTGTTACCAGACTGCATGTTGACCACAGGGTGGCTGGGAAGGAATGGGGACAAATGCTCCTTCCTGGTAACACACATACACATGAGCATTTTAGTATTGTAACGAATGCTAGCATTAAGAATGTTTATTTTCTGTATGATGGGAGTCTTATGGACTCAAAGACAAGGTTTATGTTCTGGGATGTGTAGAACGCTGTAGAACTGAACACATTCCTGGAAAAAATCTACAATAAACGTTCCACCGTGCTAGTGCAGACAAAACAAACATTTGAATCACAACAACGATATCCCCTGCCTCATACAGTTCAGGATGAGGACACTTACACCCCAATAGGTCCCATCCCTGGTCCTCCACCCCCATGAGGAATGCAGAAGGTCTTGTGGAGGTTCAGGTGAGACACATCTGAACCGTAGTCTCCAGGACGACACAAACCCACCTGTAAAGGGCAGAGCAGAGTGAGAGGAAAGTGAACACCTGGTGACATCCAGTAAAAAAACTGCCAACTGTTAGCTTCTTGCCCCTCAACATCTTTGTGAGGATTTGTCTGTATTTTAGGGTATTCCAAGCCAAAAAGAGATAGCAAAATCAAGCCGCACAGGGCAAAATCAGGTCTGGGTAGGTTTCCTTGATGTCTAATTACCCTCCACTATGGACAAATAAGGAACATTTTTCCCATGATTTGGCCAAGGATGTGGAGGAGTACTGTGAATAACATGAAACAAAGTTCCCTTCCAAGGTTCACACTCCTTGTATCAGGCAAGACACGCCTACACACACACTATCAGCCAGGAGGAGAGACAGAGCACAGGAGGAGGACATGGAGGTGGGGGCCGTAGATTGTCTGCCATTGGTGGAAGGAGGCCTGAGGTCATAACTGTTATCTACATATTTCAAACTTCAGCAATTCAAAGGTCACTGTCCTTCTG
Source organism: Hypomesus transpacificus (assembly GCF_021917145.1). Classification (NCBI taxonomy): domain Eukaryota; kingdom Metazoa; phylum Chordata; class Actinopteri; order Osmeriformes; family Osmeridae; genus Hypomesus; species Hypomesus transpacificus. Next base: position 1,892,726 of record NW_025813837.1, read on the forward strand.
CACTCCCATGGTACAGGAGGCCCACGTTAGACAGTAGTGCTACAAGACAACTTTATAACTTCTATGGATGGCTGCCAAAGGTTTTTCACTGACCACTCGTCATCTTGACATTGAAAGGCTGTACTTGGCGGAGGGGGGGGGGGGGGGGGGGGGGTGGGAGGTGCAATTTGAGTGCAATTTGTGAAGAGGGTGACCCTCATTTTGCATGTTGTCGTGTTTTTACAAGCCGGTCCAATCACGGTCCTGGAGAGCCCCAGATCTCAAGGTGTTCAATCCAACCGGGATCCAGCAAACCGAATTCTAACAATCAGTTGGTTGACAGGAAACAAAAACGAGAAATCCTTTCAGTTCTCACCTGGGCGTTCATGTTGGCACCGTCCAGGTAGACCTGCCCACCGTTCTGGTGGATGAGGTCACAGACGTCACTGATACTCTCCTCAAACACGCCGAAGGTGGAGGGGTATGTCACCATCATGGCCGCCAGATTGGCCTTGTGTTTGTCCACCTGAGATTAGGGCAACACGGCACAGATTACGAGACGCCAAAACCCTGGGTAGAATGTAAAGAATCCACCTCAATGAACGTTATCATACATAATCACAATCAAAGACATTGTCCACGAGAATGGCATGCTTAAATATCCAATAGGTGAATTGCTTTTTGATGTAGATTGTATTGAAATGTGTCTTACCAAAGCCTTTAGGTGTGCCATGTCAATGTTGCCGTCCTTGTCCACCTCTACAACCTGGACCTTCATGCCCGCCATCTGAGCACTGGCTGGGTTGGTGCCATGGGCAGACTTGGGGATCAGACAAACCTAACGGAAGCAGAACATGAAGAATATTCGCTCCTAACAATCATCATTTCTTCTCATTCATGTGGACTGTCTTGGAGCCAGCGAACCGTTGCATGGCAAAAAACGTGTTGAAACGGCTTATTTGCAAGTCATTGACAGATTTTACACCTTATTAGGGAGATGTGTTCCTGGTAGCATTGCCACACAAGGCAACAGAGGAAAGACTTGTGTGTCCACGATAGGTCACGTTTACATAGCCAGCACTTTCCACAGTGACTTGTTCCCAAAGTTTTAAAAATCACCAAATATGGAATCTTGAAATGAAATGACCTTCAGAAAGACTACGGCGGCTTCGCTTTTATTTGCACAACCTCTCACAGTTTGGACCTTGGCTGTTTCCATGCATCATGCCACAATCGAAGATGTGCTTATAAGGGAGTTGTTAAAAGAAAACAAAAAAAATGCTAGAACAGGAAAGCTCCTTGAACAAGCAATCTAATCTCTGGTGTTGTCTATCACATTCCTATCTCCACATGTGCTCGAGCCACCGACATGCAGCACAATGACACTCAGGTGGTGCTGTTAAACTTTGCCAGAGTAATATACATAACATGTATCACTGTTCCCATAGAATTACTTTCTTTTCTTAGCTGTCTGACATCTTCCATGTCAATCATTGCCAGCTTTACAACTCATTTCAGCAGATATGAATAGTAGCTGATATGAATAATAGCTGACTGGAGCGTTTAAGAAACCATTTATTCTTGTTATTCTACAGGATGGAACTTACTGTTCGGTGGGTTTCTCCTTTTGAGTTCAGATAGGCTTTTATGGCTGCCAGCCCGGCATACTCCCCCTGAGCACCACTGGAAAACAAAGTTGAGAGTATTAAATAAAAGTCCTGCCTCAGCAATCAAGCCTACAAGGAGTAAAGGTCAGTCTGTAGGCTTTACGAATAGATATATACATGTTAATACTCTATAAATACAATCTTTTCAGATAAATATGACACTCTTGTAACTCACTGTTCATTAGCCTATCACTGCCAATAAGTAATAGGGAACTTCTGGTTCCCTGCTACATGTTCCAAGACAGTGATCTGGAACATTGATCTCCTACCAAAGGACAACACCTAGGGGCCTATTAACCCCCCCCCCCCCCCCCCCCCCCCCCCCCCCAGAGGCAGGAGAACCCCCTGGGGAGCTCCTAGCAAGGTTCCCTACTCTTTTTCTTTACCTTGAGCTGTATACATCCGTTTTTTGTGTGTTGACATATATTGGGCTTTAAGCCCTTTGTAAAACTGCCCCAAAAAAAGGCTATTCAAATACAACTTGATTGAATGCAATCAAACCAAGGAGTAATACGTTGTCTGTTGCATATCATGAAATATTCTCCAGGGAATTGGGGCCAGTGATCGTCGTGGGAGGATAGGTGGAAGCGGTCTTGCCTGTTGGGTTGAAAGGAGATGTTGTCATAGCCTGTGATCTCACACAGGTCCCTCTCCAGCTGCCTGAAGAGCTGTTGATACCCCTCGGCCTGATCCAGGGGCACAAACGGATGCACGTTGGCAAACTCCTTCCAGGTGATGGGCTGAGAAGAGAGAGAGAGAGAAAATAGAGAGAAGAGAGAGAGAAGAGAGAGACAAAAGTGAGGAGAAGGAAAGAGAGGGGAAAGAATGGGTTAGAAGATGGAGGGCAAAATTCTGAAAACTCATGGCCCAAAACCCTTTTACCTACAAAGATATGGCTATGGATATATTATCCGATATAAAATGTAAATAAATAAAGTCCAGCCATAAACCTAATGAACTCACCATCAGCTCTGAAGAACTGTTTAGCTTCATGGTGCATGAGCCCTTGAATAGAAACAAAGTCATGTTTTTCAAATCAAATCCATTTTCATTTGTATAGGCTTCTCTACATGCAATGTCACAGAGACTTCCGTTGATGCCCACAGATTAGGGACTCTTTGGCCCCGTTATCTGGCCTTATCTGCAGTGTGACAGACTCACCAGTGGGATCATGCTGTGAACCAGGGAGATGTCCTTGTTCTCCAGGCGCTTCATATAGCGCACAATGTTGGTCTCAGAGTGATAGCTGTTATGGGACACACAGAAATAGATGTCACCTTTGGACTCCAAATCTCGGTTCTTTAATCACCAAAATGATTAAGTATCAGTGTCTATTTGACGTGCATTGGTTGTGTCACGATTAGGGTGCAGCACAACGTCGAAAAGGCTTTCACAGTCCTTGAATTATTATACATTTAGAAGAAACTGTCACCCAAAGCGACTTACACACAAGTGCATACTAGGAAGTCCAGCAGATAATCAAGGATCAGAAGTGTAATATCGTAAGATCAGATGAATGGCCACACTGAAACTGGTGTCTGGCCAACAGGCCATGACATCTTCATAGACGTTATCGCATCTAAAATCACAGCCTGCTCTTTGCAAACTGCCGCTTGCTACGGTTAGGAAAAGGAGGTAGCGTAGCATGGCATGGACGAACCTGTTGAACACGGTGTGCGAGAGGTACTTGCTGGTCCTCTTGAAAGGACTTCCCATGATGCCCTTCACCCTCTCTCCCATCTTCTCAGCAATCAGCTCCTGAAAAGCGGGATACATAGATACATTTACATGTAATATAATGTGTCATGTCCATTTAAAATACACTTTTTATCCAATGCAATGTACAAGCGACTGGACATTTAAACCTGAAACGTTTTGATCTGCATTCAAATGCTATAACACTGAGCTATCCATATCCTTATACATACAAATATTTGAAATCATATTCTGAATCATATTTTATAATATTGTATTGGGAATGTTCACAGGTCGTGATCTCATAATTGTGTGGCGTGTCAAAACCTACAGCTGAAGATTCGCATCCAAAGACCCAGAGCAGGTCGTCCAGATCCCTCTCGGTCACAGTCTCATCCAGAGACACACCCAGCTGTCACGAGAAAAAAAAACACAGGTCACCTCCACGGCTCCACCAGCCCCTCCCCTCCCCCCTCCACTGCTCTGAGGGAAACACCAGACAGTCTACACACACATTCTAGCTTCTGTGCCTGTGTATGTATATTATAACCTGACAAAGAGCACAATCATTCCCTGATCCTAGTCACCAGGTTACATTTGATTTATTTAGCAGACACTTTTATCCAAGTGGTCCGGAGAATTGACAACACAGCAGAAGATCAAGCATAAGGAAGTGAAGGGGACACGTGTCCCTATGGCGAAAAACGTGCGTGTCTACGTTAGCGGCGCCTCACCACTCCCTCGCTGAACACCCGCAGGTTGATCTCCCGCTGGACCGCCCTCTCCAGGATGTCCTTGGCCGCCACGCTGCAGTTGATCTTCAGCGTGTCGAAGAACATGTCGCTGTGCAGTCTGTGTCCCGCCCGCCTCAGACCTGATTCACATGGGAGACGAACAAGAAATGACGAGAAATTAAAACACTGCTCTGAAAATATTCATTGTATTATTTTTGCGCAATTCTGGTCCTTGATTTTTCCGATTCGTCTACTTTCTATAGACATCGTTAATAAAATCGCTTTGGATAAAAGTGTCTGCCAAATGAATAAGCTGATGAGAGGTGATCCATGCTTAGGTCAGGTTTCAGGGTTTTATATCCATCTACCTTCGGCCAGTATGAGGGCAGCATTGTGAGTCCTCTCTGCGATGTGTTTCAGACCCTTGGGCCCATGGTACACCCCATACATGGCGGCCATATTGGCCAGAAGTGCCTGAAAGAGACGCAACAAGAGAGCATCTGGTAAACTGATCAAATCAGTCAGTTCACTTATTTTCATTGTTGAATACAAAATACCCCTTAACAGGCATCTTGTCCTGTATCTCGGGTGTTAAGTGTGGTGGTACCTGAGCAGTACAGATGTTGCTGGTCGCCTTGTCTCTGCGGATGTGCTGCTCCCTGGTCTGCAGGGCCAGGCGATACACCTCCTTACCTGCTGCATCCCTGCAGGACGACCACAAAACAACCCAATACATCAATCACCTCCATGCCCGAGTCACGTTTCCGACACGTTTTTTCCCCCATTAGAAGCCACATGCGTTCCCAATGGGAAGAGCACTGGCAGGAACGTTTCAGTCAGTCGATACCGTCAATCCCAGGCCAAGAAAGGCCGCTGGCGTTCTCACCTGGTGACTCCGACCATTCTGCCGGGCATCATCCTGACCAGGCTGTCCCTGACGGAGAAGAAGGCAGCGTGGGGGCCACCGTAGCAGAGCGGGACGCCGAACCTCTGGGAGCTGCCCAGGGTGATGTCCACGCCAAACTCCCCAGGTGGACGCAGTACGCAGAGGGCCAGTAGGTCCGTGGCGCAGCAGGCTAGGGCCTAAACAAGGGGGGGTCAAAGGTTTAGCCCTCCCTCTTGAAAACTGGGATACCAAAACCGTTGACCGAAAATATACTCCCCCCCCAAAAATTACATGAGGCACTGCCACCATTTTGTATGTCTATTATTTTATTTTTTACCTCAGCTTAGTCACTACATTCATAGGTAATGTTGCGTTTTAAACAGTCCTCCTTCTTACCCCTCCCTTGTGAGCACGGTCCACTAAAGAGGTGAAGTCCTCCACCCTCCCGTCGGTATCTGGGTACTGGAACAACACTCCGCTCACATCCTTCCCACTGAAGTCCATCTCGTGAGGCAGCTTCAGCTCAGTCTTCACTCCGATGTAACTGCCAGTGAACAAGAAGAGGTGGCGTCAGAGACATTGGTGAATGAGTGAAGCCCTTATGGAGAATGGAGCAATATTCATTTTTATATTTTATGAACAATGGTAATCATTGTGTTTTTGTTTTGTTGCATACTTGGCTCTGGTCTGCACCACTGCAATGGTCTGAGGGTGGCAACGTGGGTCGATGTAAAACGTCCTTCTCTTGTTCTGTCTGTGGGGAGTGTGCAGGAAGAAATGAGTCACCTTCATCCTCCTTATGGTTAAGAGGTGACAAACATGTTATGGTCAGCAGTAGCACTTGAGAACCAGCGGGTTAGCTACCTGTGGCAGAGCTGCATGGCCTCTGCTGCAGCTGTGCCTTCATCCAGGAGGGAGGCGTTGGCCACTGCCATGCCGGTTATGTCGCAGATCATGGTCTGGTAGTTGAGCAGAGACTCCAGGCGACCCTGAGCAACCTCAGGCTGATAGGGAGTGTACTGGGTCACCCTGGTCAGACAAGGACACAGACAGACACACTTAAACATCAGAAATGAACCGTGCAGGTCATTGACGAATCATGGGACTTGAGGGATGGCGAGTTTGGGGATAATACAAGCCCTAAAACGCTCAAAGAAGTTCGTTATTTTACTTGGGATACGTCTTAATTCTCTGCTTGGCTGGAACTGGATAAAAATGAATCACAAGATCCTGCACATGAGGAGGTTAATCAATTCAGGACAAATCTAAACGAGGCACTTGAGATTCAGTCACAAGTTTGACAATTAACAGCAAGCTATTCTGCAGTACAGAAATTGCTAAAATGACCAGCAGAACCCTTTCAATTGGCCGACAATGCAACTGCAGAAGTGGCTAAAAACTGCTGACTATTCACGTGAGAGTCTTCTGTGTGACTTTGTATCTGTCTCGGCAGTGGTTAAGTTCTCCTTGCTGTGAGTGTGTGAGATCTATTCTGTACAAATAATAAATGTACTTAAAGCATATGCTTTCATCTAATAAAGTTCAAGGGGGATATGAACCTGCGATCCATTGACCTGCAGTCAAATGCTTTAACCCCTGAGCTATACCTATTGTATCCCCTGTTCTAGCAAGTATACTCACCATCCTGAGTTCTCCAGCAGGTTTCTCTGTATAGGGGGCGGTACAGAGCAGTTGTAGTAGCCCATCCCAATGTAAGACCTCCACACTGCGTTCTTAGACGCAATCTTCTGAAGAGACTCCAGAATTTCATTCTCACCTACAGAAACAATACATAATTTACACAAAACATAAAAAGCATATGTGCAAAATTTAAGAGTTCTTCTAAATTCTGAGAGACTGTCAGTGTTTAGTCGAGGTTAATTCTGTCTGCTGTGTATTATTGTGGCGAGGAAGAATGTACATTGTCTATCCATTTCTCAAATGCAGTTTGTGACATGATAAATATTAACAAATATTTCTGGACTTGTTTCTGATAAATGGTTATTCAGCCCAATTTCTCTCTGCTGGAAGAAAGTTCTGCCAATGCAAACCGAGGCACTGAGATTCCTCAGGCGTTTCTTTGCTGCTTAGCAACTCACTCGGCAAGGAATGGACAATACAACTAGTTGGAAACAAGGGTCTATGTTCAACAAGGGAGGTCTTCACGTCAGTTATGGTAGATGGTAGACAATGAACCCCTTTTGCAGTGCTTAAAATGACTGACGGCACAGACTGTGGAAAATGATCCTTTAGGTTTCAAAACAAACTTGCCGATTTAGACCCAGGGAGTAAGACGGGGTATATCTGAAAAATGTAACTTTCAATCAAAAACAGGTGAACTGATGCTAATCTGAGTCCACACAGAATCAGAGCTGGAACATGCTTCACTGGTGGAGACAGTTTTCCCAGGGTCCCCGAGTTTCTCAGAGCAAAAAGAAAAGCCTGATTCAGAGCCATCCAGCACATCTATTGTTGAGTGGAGAATCCCTCACTGGCTTAGCTAACCAAACCCCTCCAGAGCTGAACAAGCAAAAACTAGTGTGACCTCTCCAGTCCAGTCCAGAGCTCGTTATACATGATGGAGCTTGATCTCTGAACTCACTGTCCACAGGAGGCACTCCGTCTCCTGCCAGGCCATGGTTATAAACAAGAACATTTACTTAATTGGTCTGCTTGGTCAAATAAAATAACTTTTGTCACAGAGGCAGGTGAACTGAAGTTGGTATTGAAAGAAAACCAAGCCTCTGGGATCCATTCAACTTACAAGTAACTCTGAATCGCCTTTTAAGCTTCTTGGATCAAGCAATTGTTATGAAATGCAACATCTCAAAAAAATACTTGAGTGTGCTGTGGTTCCTGAGGTATTTTATTTTATATTACACCTGCCCAATATGACAGTAGAGTAAGTAAGCGGCGTAAACACTAAGGGGATTCACTTCATTCCTGTTCAGTCAGGGCCAGTGTGCTTAACATAAAGGTATACAAATATTGTTTACATGATAAATAGGATGAGTTAGGCATGATAAAACTTGCTGCAAGATACATGATCAAATCTGTACAACCGTTTACAGAACATGGGTAAATGTTTATAGGAGGAAGGTACAAGTAGGAGTAGTATTTGTGTACATAACAAATATGTATTGTTGTTAGCAAACAAACTAATTATTATTTTGTAATTGATTAACTAGTAATTCTCAAACGATGTCATGTATGTAAGCTATAGAAAAACGAACTTCAAGAGGTAGGCTAATTCAATTTAAGTAACCTACAATAAAAACGTATTTATCTTCCTTTACAGCCTAAAAACTCCTGTGTTTGTTTAATTATTTTCTTATTTCCATCGTTTTCCCCTCCCTCTACAGAACCTGTTTTATTACACATTATGTCTTGCTTTTCTCGGGCATGTCTGTCTGTATTGTTCAGCGTTATGTCAGAACTACGCTTCGCAAGTGTTTTGGGGACAATAAAACCATCAGTGATTGTAAAACGTTTTAAAGGTCCTTCACTTTGCTTAAAGTGCTTTAAAACACAATTGACTACCATTCAATGCAAAACGTAACCAAATAAAAAATTGTAATATGAAAGCCCTTTCATCAGCAAAATTGCAAATTTTACGAATATCGTGTGGCACGTTTGAACATTTCATTCGACTGTGATGTAATGTTAACGCTATAACCAGATTGAACTGGACTTGAGACAGGAGCTCAAGGCTGAACTTTACACTCCAATTGCCATCCTATTAGCATCGGCTTCCCAACAGGAGATTGGTGCTGCTCGTTGAGTTTCGCAAAAACAACTCCAAATATGTTCAAAGGAAGACTTAACGAGGAGCGCTTCAGTATGGCACACAATGGAAGAGCAACCTACATTTCAGCCATGGTGTGGCTTGATTTACGCCCGTATCATGGCAAAAACCAACCAATGCACAGAATAAGATAACATTATTTTACACAAAATAGAGGCTGATACATTTAAGAAATCAATGTTATGGACTAGGCTACATAGATAAATGGGTAGATTTCGAACACATTTATACTGAGGACGGATTTTTTTAATAATGACCTTGTGAAAAAGAAACTTACAAAGTGGATCATCCATTTTCATACTTTTCTGAATACGGATGGACGCCGGAACTGTATTTTCTATCAACTGAGCGATGGACTGGAAAGAGAAAATAGGGTAGTTATTAAAATGACAAAAATATTTAAAGTTTCCCCCTTTCTGTCATACCATACTTTGCACATCTTACATTAACAATTAAAAAAACAATTATGATTCTGATGACACTGGTTATAAACAAAGAACAGCTATTTACTATACATTATGAAAATGTTTGGGCACATTACCTCAAGTCCCAGGGTATCCAGCATCTCTCTTTTCTCTTTGTCACCTGGACCAATATGTCTTTCGGCAAAATCATCATGTCTTGGCAGAAGTCTTTCAATCTGTCGGGAAGAAGTGAAAGCTGCAGATGTCCGTAGACCCCGAACTGTTGAGGAGGCAGCATGATTTTGGCTTCTACACAACAGAAGTTTTCCAAATGCGTGGCTTTTACCACTTAAACGTCTGCAATGTGCATGGGGATTCACCGACTTGGCGAAGATGATTCCCCAAGATTTTGCACAGCTTTGCATCTTGAGATCCCTATATGAACTGTTTAGAAAGGAATCCTTCCCCCTGCTCTCAAATGAATCACCCCGACACTGATGTGAATTCTCCACAATACTCTGACAACTACTTAAACCGCTGAGTTTATTCACCGCCCAGTTGCATAAGAACTGACCAATCGATAAGTGAGATGTCGCTGACGCTCTGACGAGCCCCACTCAAACAGCTGCATAACTTTCTCACGTGGCCTCTATGTGTTAAACTGAGGAACAACACTGTTAGAGAATAGCCATAAGGATCGAGTGTATTAAACTAATGTGAAAGGACAATTAAATCATCATTATAGAAGCAATATTATCGATAGCTCTGCCAAGTGATATGATAGGCCACTAAGAATTGGACAAGAAGACTGAGTAACAAAAACAGTAAGATCCTCGATTATCAAGAAAAATAGTTGAAATCTAAAGGAGTGAACGTCTTTTACATGAGCTTTGATTCATGTTCATCCCTTTCACATCGACTTATTAAAGTAATGTCTCTTGTAACAAGAAACAGGGTGATATGGCTCCACCTACAGTAGACCTCCAAACACTTTGTTCTACCTAGGCAGTCACCTATTCTCTGAAATAAATGAATAGGCTACAAACCTTTTGATTGGTCATCAAACAATATTGCATAATAACCCCGGACTAGAATTCACACATACACGAGGAATTTAGATAGTACTTCGGAAATGTGCTCCTTTGAAATGTGTAAGAGTGGGTGTTGTAGGCTCTTACTGAATTAAACATACATACCTAGGTGAAGTCCTATCTTGCATGCTCACAATTGTACAAACCCCTTAAAGTCACTTAACATGGTCATGATACACACATTGGGGTATACTAATAGGTAAATTGTATTGTTGCTATACAGGTAGATTGATTCAATCTCTAAATTCCTGCAATGCTTTGCTTTCTTATCAGCAACCAACAGGAATCATTTTCATGCTAGTCACACGTGGAATGTCTGATAACAGTTACTGTCCGAGTAGGAAAAACAAATACTGGTCTCAATCTATATAAACCTATGTGCTCCCTCAAGTCAACGCATTCTTCACACACATCTCTAATATGGAACCCATACACTGGCTGTTTGAGCAGCATCCATTTCTGATGTATCAAGTATTTTCAGTTCCCTTTGCATTTCTATTCTACGGTTTGTCCAGAGAGGGATATCTGTCCTTGGCAAACAGGTCTGTATGTTCCCCTATCTATCCTTGATCTAATATAGCATGCTATCAAACGGACACAATGAAGCTGAATGTGGATGACATTGGCAGGCATGTGTTCCTGGCGTTGGGTGGATGCGCCCTGGCTGTCGTCAGTATGGGAGTGTACAGCCTGCTTTTGTTTGCTTCCACCGGGGTATTCCTGCTTCTGGTGTGTTCACTAAGCCCTGCACACGTCCATCCATGGGTGTTTGGAGTGCAGATGTCCTGGCAAACCCTCTGGCACCTTTACATGCAGTACCGAGAATACTATCTCAACGAGACCACTCATGTCAGGTACTATTCTTCATGTCATATCGACGGTGCTATATTCGCTTGGAAATATATATATTTTGGATTGTACTTGATAAGTTTCCCATCGTACATTGTAATACCACTTGTATTCGTCCAATAGGGCAATACAAAAGCATTATTGAAGTTACAAATGACTGGAATCATGCAACTTAATCCGTGATGAATCTGCATGATTGTTTGCCCTCTCAGGTTTCTCTTATCGGTGTCCTCTCTGATGTTAATAACTCAGAGAATGAGCTCAGTGTCTGTGGACGTTCAGGAAGGCAGAGTCAGGATGTCATCTCGGCCAGCACCCCTGGGCAGGCCCTGGGCTCTCCTCCCCCTCCTCAGCTACATGTTTAACTTCACAACCCTGCTTGGTGGACCCTTACAATCCTACCATCAGTTTGTGTGTTGTGTGGAACAGATTGACCGCAGCCCACCTCCACACCCTCTGCGAGTGGTCTTCTTGAAGGGTGTTCAGGTCTTCTCACTGGAATGCCTCAGAAGCTTTCTAACTCGTGTCCTCAGAGCCGGTGCTGGAGAGCTACCACGCTGCAGTGTTCTGGGTGGTGTCGTGTGGGCCTGGGGACTGGCATTAGCACTGAGGACCAGGTACTATTCACACTGGAAGGTTAGCGAGTGCCTTAATAACGCAGCCGGATTTGGCTTCAGGGGAATCGGCACCGAAAACGTCCTAACTTCGTGGAGCGGGCTGTCAGACGGAAACGTCTTGACCACAGAGATGTCTTGTAGGGTGTCTGTGTTTGCACGACAGTGGAATGCTACCACCGCTGCCTGGCTACGTCGGCAAGTTTTCGACCGATGTAGAACTTCCCCTATAATGATGACATTTGGCTTTTCAATACTGTGGCATGGTCTGCACCCAGGCCAGTTTGTTGGATTTCTGATCTGGGCTTCTGCAGTGAAAGCAGATCACCAGATACACCCGCACTTAAAGACTAGGCTTACGTCAACTTGGAGAAAATTGGGGTACGCTGGGCTGGGTTGGATGCACACTCAAATTGTGATTACATGTGTTGTTATTGCTGTTGAGCTTCGAAGCTTTTCTTCTTTGAGATTGCTCTATGTGACATACATTGGTGTTTTTCCCTTTCTTTTCATATTGCTCTATATCGGGGGAAATGCCGTTGATTCACTTATAGTATTTTATGGGCAGCTACTTGATTAACGACCACATACTGTAGATGTACGCCTAACATGACGTAATTTAGGATGACTATCGAAAGTAAATATTGAGAAAAAAACATTGAATTTGTAAATTAAAAACTATTGCTCTGACTGAGCTTTATTCAGTGGCTATACACTTTGTTGTCATGTATATCATAAATAGGTCATGCACCAGAAATAAATAACTGTAGAGCCTTCTGCACAATTGGCTGTGTTCATTGTAGTTACTCATTTTGCAATAATGTCTCTCTTCTTTCTTTCCACAAATTGCCAGCGACTATTCCCAGAAACAGCAGCAGTCCAAGGTTTCTGTTTGACACAAATTTCTTCCAGCAGTCCTCTGGTTTGTTGATGTCCAGTGTGTAAATCTGTATGAAAAAGAGAAAAATGCACAAAACTATCATTTGAAAGTTTATACATTGAACATTTTACATTTAGCCTTCCTTGTGCATACAGTGCAGTCCTGCCATTAACATCTTTTAAAGGAAACTCATAATTACGTTGACGTACTGCATATAACATCATGTCTCCTACCTGGTGAGTGAGGTGAATGGCTACTGTGGAGAGTACAGCGTAGTAAGGTAGAGTCTGGTCAGCATTGACTCCAGCCATTACCAGCCCTGACATCATGGCCACCATGAAGCCACTCAACCATGGCTTGGTTTGTTCCTGAAACCTCAACGCAGTGGACTTCACCCCTATTTTGATGTCATCATCTTTGTCCTGGTTACAAGAGATAATAGAATGACTCAAAACGGGTAGCCTTATGTTAACTGTGTATTGTTAGCAATTAGTGTCCTATTAGTGTCAAGAATGAAACATATCCTGCATAGCACAGCTTGGAATGTTAACGTTCCAAAGTAGCTACATGTTAACAGCATGTTAACAGCATGCTAACAGCATGCTAACAGCATGCTAACAGCATGCTAACAGCATGCTAACAGGCTGACTGCTTCAGTCACCTGGTGGGCATAAATGGTGTCGTAAATCAGCGTCCACATCACTCCTGAGAAGTACAGGGGCAAGCACACTGACCAATCACAGGCGCCGGTCACAGCTGACCAACCAAGGAGTGCTCCCCAGTTGAACGTCAGTCCTGGTGCAAAAGAAAACACAACACAATAGGGACAAAGCCCCAAAGTCCCATTGTAAAGGGGAGCGCCGTTACTTGATAACAATAGCAAACAAGGCAGGCAGAGACATACCCAGTACCAGCTGTGGCCAGTAGGTGATCCTCTTCATCAGTGGATAGGTTAGGACCAGAGAAAGGGAAGCTACCCCTAGGGCTATGCTGCAAATGACAGAATAAGGACAGTAAGAGTGTCAATCCATGAACAAGGAGGTTACAATGTATCTGCTGAAACCACTTAGGCTGCAAAACTGCCTCTTTTTCTATTTGCGCTGTACTGTCAATTTGAAGGAAAAACTAGTGTATTCATATATCCGATGCTATGATCCAAAGCAACCGATGGTACAGGGGGGATTTAAACCTTCAAACCTCTTGTCTGCAGTCAAGTGCTATACCCTTGCAAAAACACTCGCAAAAAGGCCAAGTGCACTTGTTAGTGGGACTGGAGTACCTGTAGTAATTGAGGCAGAGCAGGACTCCTAGCGCCAAAGAGAGCTGCCCTCCCAGGAAGACCAGAGCCTGAAACTGAGAGACCTGACCAGAGGCGATGGGTCGAGTAGCCGTCCTGGACACCTGTATGCACCAAAAACATGGACCACATCAAATGGCTTCAAAAATAAACTCACTTTTCCATATGAATTGTGTATTGTGGGAAGTTGCAAGTCTGATAACAACAGTATAACAACCAGAAGGTTGAGATATAGTAGGTACTGTTTTTGTAATACTGTTAGTGTAACAAATACAGTGGGTGATTTGCTGTGTATATGTAACCTTTTTGTCAAAATCCTTGTCCCACATGTCGTTGATGGTGCAGCCAGCTCCTCTCATTAGCAGAGCGCCGGTGCCGAACAAGGTGAGCAGGCCCAGATGAGGGAGGCACCCTGGGTCCGCGGCCAGACCAATGCTCCATGTACAAGGCAGGTACAACAGCCATGTTCCTACAATACACAGCCATTTCACAGACACTGAATGTTAGTTCAAGCACAGCTTACAGTAAGCATGTATTAACACAAGAATAAGTCATGATATGAATAGACTTCCAAGATATTCCACCCAATCGTTTTCTTTAAGCCTAGTACCTCACAGAAGACAATGCCACATTATGTTTACACACTGTTCAGACTTACTACGTGGCTTACTGACCAATTGGCTTATCAAGGCGCATTAATCGGAGGTATGGCTGCACAGCTGCTGGAGCAGAGTTTACAATCCCAGCAGCTGAAAAGCTGAACTGTCTTTTCCCACATGGTGCAGTGTCCCATCTGGTCAAGGGATGTAACCACGACCGCTGGCTGTGAAAGACTCGTTTCAAAACGCTTGTATCCAAATGTGAAGACAAGTCAGTCTTTTTATCTTTCTTAAGGAAACTGGAAGACAGGGCAGGTAGATAGGACTGGCAGCTTTCATAGTGTATCCTTCTCAGGGTGTTGAATGTGAGCCGAGTGGCAAACCGAACAGGGTTCATCTCTCTCTTGCTCCACGGTCAGTCATGCCCTGAAACACAAAGCATTGAAACATGGTGTTCGCTTATTGGTTAACAAATAATGTGCTTTGTCATGAAGGACTCACAAACAAAAGGAAAGCGTTGCATGCTCAGGACATTTCTTTGGTGCTTCACGTGAACAATTAAATGAACGAACGTATGACACTCACTGGCACATCGTGCCGACACAAGAAGAGTATTTCAAGGCTAACCTGTGTCCCTCACATTGTAGGAATAGCGGCTTGTCTGAGACAGTATCAAAAAACACAAACTTATGTTCAAGCTTGTGAAATAAAGACTGCCTAAATGCAGGGAGTTTGTGGAGGCTACGGTCAGTGTGAATAAGTGGATTTGCATTAGTGACAGAAGCAAAATCGTTCAGAAAGGCATACCTTATACTCGATAATTTCCTGTTACAATGACAGTGGTACGTGAGGTAAAATGTTCCGTCGGGAACCGTCATACAATTTGGTGTCCTGCCACTGCCGCCCCACGTGTGGTTAATCATAACAGTCGTCATGGTTTGGATTTTATACATGGAAAATCTATTGGACACTTGAAAAAGGATTTGCAATAAAACAACAATAAAAATGCAGATATTTGTGATACGGTCAAACGTAATAAACCCATTCATGTAGTCACTAGGCACTTGTTTGAGGAATTTCTTTGTGCACCCCCCTACCTTGTCCCCGGCTTTGCTTGAACTGAATGCGAGCGGAAGGCACACGAGCTTGCATGGTAGTCGCGGGAAAGATGGCGAACATTTACGAAGCTGTCCTCTGCTAAAATGCTTCTCATAACATTGTCTGAAGCTTATTGATGGTCGAAATTGTGTGAGTATACACTTTAAGTAAGGTTACATGCATATTGCATATCACATTATATATCTCGGACAAACGAGCTCATGAGCAAACTAGCTATATGTTAGCCTACTACTGTAGAATAGGTTTTGAGGTGGGTCACTAGAAAACGAGGTTCGGATGCCTTTCCAGTGTCCCCTGGCTTTTCTCAGAAGGAGTAGCTCATTAACATGACGGACGATTTTAAAGCACACATTTCTAAACCCATAAACACTCCTTTTTGTATCTTGGAATGATTCCTGTATGGAGCTAACTAAATCATCGACATCTTGCAGTGTGATTATGTTTAGATCTGGATCTAGCGTTAGTATTAACAGCAAACATATTCCAAATCGAAAGACACCAAGGGTCAGTCATCCTGCATTTAACAATTTAAGAGCGAAAGACATGTTGAGGTTTATCTTGGGTATATTGTGCATATAATCAGCTGTATTACTTTCAGGTTTGTTCCACCATGGTTGTATTCTACAATGTATTAATTACTGTATATGTTCTAGGTGTTTCCTGTGTGATTGCATTCCTTTGTGCTTTTTGCAATGGAAAAAGGTATAACAAATTGTATTTTGCCTTTACATTACTTGTCATACAGTAATTTTGATTAATTGACTGACTCACTGTTTTGTCCCTCAGAATCCAGACATGCTCACAAGTTTGAACAAATGACTACCAATCAACGTGACTCTCAGCAACTCAAATCTCAAGTTCAGTCATTCCAGTGCAATTACTGCATCCTCATCTTCAAATCTAAGCAGTTCCTTCACGAGCATGTAAGTAAGGTGCATGGCTTTAACGTGGATGTACCCCAGGGTGTGGTTGACTCCACCCCCCTCAAGACTGGCACCAAATCATCTTCCAGCCCCTCCCCATCAGACTATTCGGAGGACCATTTTTCTTGCAGATACTGTGTGTTCACATCTTACAGGTGGACTGAACTAGTCAACCATGAAAAAAACTATCACAAATCAGGGCAAAAAAGCCTTGTCAAAACCCAAGCAAAGGCCACTGTCCGGAAGAATGCGGTCAACACACTTGGAGTATCTCCGTCCAAACTTGGAGAAAAGGGAAGGCTGAATTCGTCATATTCCATGTTTACCTCAAAAAACAACCTCTCCCATTCATCGTTGAAGGATCTGGAACAACACAAAGGTTCCTCAGGAACTACCTTTTCAATCAGTCCAAGTCAATCCACACCGAAGTCCTCACAAAGTAAATTGAAGTTGCCTAACCGGGATAGTGATGTACAAGCCGTAATGGAGAGTGACTCTAAGGCCAGACACTGCTGCCTGTCCTGCAGCTTCACTTCATCTTCATTTACAGACCTTCGTAATCATCAACAACAGAAACACGGTCAAACAACCACACTGTGGCCCAGTCTTGGCTCCTCGCCGACTAATCTACAGAATTGTAAACCTGAAATGGCTGATGGTTCGGTAGGGTCAGCGACTAAGACCACTGCTAAGAGATCTCATGGTGGCAGTTCTTTATTTCCGGCCAAGAAGAAGTGCAAGCTTGATACGAGAAAACATGAAAGTACAGTTATCAAGACGAAGGTGTCAAGGGGCTCTGATTTTAACGGCGAAGTTAGTGAGGATGAAGAGGCAAATGTAGGAGCAAAAATGGTCGACCATCCCGACTCTGCAAATGGTGAGAGTTCTGACGAATCAGAGAGACTTTACTGTTGCAAACACTGTGATTACAGTCACAAGTTCTCCCGTGGTATTAGCTGCCATTATCAGAGAATGCACCCATTCGTCAGGTTTACCTTTAAGTATATACTTGATCAAAATGACAGTAGTGCTACCTATAGGTGCTTGGAGTGTCCTATTGATTTCACAACTGTGGACGGCCTCAAAGAACACTATGGTGCTCAACACCCAGAAGCTCCTGATGTATTCATGCAGAGATCAGATCAGCTCGATCTGGTGTTCAAGTGCTTCCTTTGCACCTATACCTCTCCCAAAAGTTCGTTCTTGAAAATCCATTACAGAAGAGAGCACGCAATGGAGGAAACGAACAATCCATTGATGTTCTATAGTTACACTGCCGGTAATCCACAAACGAAGCCTTCTCAATCCCCAATATCCACAGGAACATCTAGCCCAAACAGTGCAATATCCCGTGAGAGAGTGCAGGCACAGCACATTGACCCAAGCAGAACCTCACCCCTCAAAAGTCCTGTCTCAAAGGGAGTGGACAAGGAAATACACCGCTGCAAGTATTGTTCTTACAGTAATACGTCTGTTGTTGCTATGGTTGTCCACTACCAGAAAAAACATCCAAATTCAGGAGCAACAATCGAACAAATCAAACAGCAAGCAGCTGCGTCTACTCCAACACCTGAAAAATCACCTCACGTATCGCCTCTTAAACCTCCAAAGCCATCTTTGGACACATCTGATGATGCACCAAAGGACCTCCAGAAGATGTATTTCTGTCAGGTGTGCAACTACAGCCACCCAACGGTGAAGGGGGTTTTTGTTCATCAAAAGAAAAAACATCATGAACTTAGGGCAACTGCTTTACAAATCCACATTTATTCCGCGGAGGTCCAAAGTCATTCAAAGAAGTCCCAGCTTTTAGCAAAATTCTCCCCACAAAAAGGCTCCACATCCCCTGACTCTAAAATTCAGAGCGGGTTTGAAGACATGTTTTTCTGCCAGCTGTGCAACTATGGACATCATGCTGTCAGGGGGGTTCTTAACCATCAAAGGATGAGGCACAAAGATGTCGTAGTAAATACTGAAAACGTTCTCAGGCATACTGCAATGCTTCGTGAGAAATCACAAACAACTGATGGAGAAAGCTCACCAAACGTTTTCGCTTTGCCTCTTCCCATTGTGCAGAAAGGGACAGATCAAATGCTGTTCTGCCAGTTTTGCAACTTTTCTCACTCAAAAGTGAAAATTATTGCTAACCATCAATTTAGGAAACACTCTATACCTAAGCCATCAGCTCAGGAAATAAACAGATATACTGCTATGGTTTATGAAAAACTGGAGAAGACACAGCTGGAAGATACAGACTTGTCTAAACCCTCTGTCAAAAAGCTGTCAGATCTTAGGTCCTTAAAGTGTGGCACATGCCTTTACACTACTCCGCACCTGTATCTTTTGAAGAGGCACATGATGAACAAACACAGGATAAAAACCACAATAGCAGAGGTTGTACGTTCAGCTTGGCTAGATGGCCTGTTGGAGCCAGGTTATCACTGTCAGTGGTGTGTTTATTCAAACCCTGATGCCCGAAAAGTGCAGCAGCATTACCAGAAGTGTCACCCCCTTTGCGGTGGCTTTAGTCTTGACCACATAACTTTAGATTTATATGCTGGTAATCAGGCTTCTTCTCAGGCTTCTCCATCTACAAATGTGTCACCGGACTCAGAAAACATAATGGAAGACCAGCACACGCCTCAGAAGGCCACCCGGGGAGGCACAAAGACGGCGCCCTCGCCGAAACCTGGCGGAAAAACTGCAAAAGTCTATCCCTGTCGTGCTTGCCCCTTTAAAGGTTCTTCTATTGCAAGTGTCAAACGCCATTACCGTGCCGTCCACCCATGGTCCGTAAAAGAAGATGGCTCCGTCCTCGATGTCATCACTAGTCGGCAGCCGGGCGAACTGAAGCACTACCTCGGAGATGTGCACAACGAGATGCCTGGTTCCTTTGAGAGTTACCAGAAGCCAGTTGAAGACAGTGAAGAACTGGCAGAAGGTATTTCTGGGGACTCATCTCATGATACCTCGGCGTCTATAAGAATGTTCAAGTGTGCTGTCTGTTCCACGTATTTCAACACGCATCACGGTCTGATGACTCATTGTGGGAAAAAACATCCCGACTACAAACCTGAAAGGGAAACGGAAAAAGAACTTGGAGTAAGCGTGCGAACCTCTGTCTACAGGTGTGAGGTGTGTTCGTATGTGAATACACGTTGTCACGGTGTTCTCACTCACTGTCAGATGAAGCACCCTTCCTTCAAAGCCAGGGCGGGGAGACTTCAAACTAAAATTGTTCAGTTTCCCAACGTGCAACAATGTGTAAGGAAAAGATCAGGAAGGGTAACATTACAGGGCTACTTGTGCAAGTTGTGTCCAGTCACCCATGCCTCTTTGAAGAAGTTGAAAGTTCACAATGAAACCCATCGCCACAGTACTGCCTCGACAAAGCTCAAAACAGTCAAAACGGCCCATGTCATCAAAAAACAATTGCTCTCCAAATACAGAACCACCCAGGGCTCCATTGGCACTTCCAGGGGTTCCAAAAGGAGGTGTCACCGCTGCGCGTTTACCTGCACTACAATGAAGCACCTTGCTAGCCACATTAACAGTAGCCACAGTTGCACGCCAGAGCATACATACACATGCTGTGTGTGCTCGTATTCATCTGTGGTGCCTGTATACCTCGCAAACCACTACAGAAGGATGCACGGTCCAGATGCATACAGGACCTTCTTTGCGGCAACACACATGAGCTTGATGCAAAAGCAGATTTCAGATGTTTGCCCATCACCTACACCAGAAGGCCAGGCGTCTTTGGGGAAAGCATCCGCCAACCCTCTCGCGAAATTGTACAGTGACGACGACCTGGATTTCCATTGTACGTCGAGACGACCTGCGGCTAACAGTGCACAGGAGCGCTCCACGAAGAATATGACGAAGAATCGAACCAAGAAAAGAAGCATCAGAAAATTATTTGTGAAATCATCTGGGAAAGGTCGAATCAAATGCAAGAAGTGCACCAAGTACTTTCACTCAGCGTTGTTGCTCAGCATCCATTACACCAATTTTCACTCCAACGTCTTCAAGCAGGACTTCACCATTCTGTCAAACACTGCAGAAACAGACTTACAGTTATACCGTTGTGGACACTGTAACGTGAAAATCCAAGGCAACCGAAAGCTCTCTAAACATCTCGACCATCACGCCGAGGTTTTGGCACGGACAAAGTTGAAGCCTGCAGAGGTAAGGGATGTTGCTAAGATTTTGTGTTCATGACTTGTTTACTTGTCAGTACCTTAGAATTACAACCGTGTGCCCTATTGTAACCATTGTACGTTTCTTTATTCTTAATTTTTTTAATCCCTCAGTCTGAAAGCCCAGAACTGCCTGAGCTCTTGACCATACAGGAGTTGTCTCGCTGGAACGTGACGCAGGTGGAAACGATCACGTTAAAGATGAGTCCTGAGCCATCCCTTTCTGGAACTTCGGATTCGGTGGACCTTAACAAGGGAACTGACGAAGCAGAGGGTTTCCCCTGCATCCAGTGTGGTCGAGCTTTCATGTCTCTGAAAGGTTTGCGATCACATGAGCGAAGCCATGCTGCCATAGCTTCTCTCAAGCGAACGGGCACGATGCCTAAGCACATGTAAGAGGACAGACAATATTAACTGTACTGTATCATATTCTGTGTATCACATAAATTGAGCCTTTCAGCACTTTCAACATAACTCAGTGGTGACATGTTTGACCATCTTGTCCAGAATTGAAGAGAATATAATTTATCGACCCGGGACCATCAAGCAGTTTCACTGTGGGCTGTGTGGGTATAAAACCAACTTGGTCATCCTCTTGAGGAACCACCTGTCTAAGAAACATGAAGGTGAGAACCTCGTATCAACACAATAACATGAACATGCTTTGTCATCTGCCTTGAAACTCAACTTGTTTCAAATTCGGTGTTGATATACATTTGGCAGTTGAAAAATACGAAACTATTGCCTTATGTCAAGTAAAATATGTTCTTGTTTTCCAGCTGCTGATGTGACTGAGTACTCAGTTAAGGACCCTGACAACCCCACAACCTGCGAAAAGGACGCAGAAAACAACCTGAGGGCGAGTGAAGAAGCCCTAGACCCCACAGGACCTCAGAAGGGTGACGTCATACAGGAACATTCCTCCACACAGAGTAAGTGATCCTATTTCATGAGTTTGATACTTACCAACAACAACAAAAATGCTCTCCCCTCTGAACTGTGTAATACTTTTCTTCCATAGAACGTGGATACTCGGAGCCCCCACATGTACAGCGCCAGTTGAATCACTACAAGAATATAGCCAAGAGAAAACACCCTGCTGCAGACGTTCCACAAGCTTCAAGGGCCTTTTACGATGGCTTATATCATTGCGAGTTCTGCAACTTCACCTCGGAGCACATATCAAGCGTACGTCGACACTACCTAAATCGACACAATGGCAAACGGCTCCTCAAATGCAAGGACTGCTCCTTCTTCACAGGTTTACGGTAAGGGTTCGTTTTTCCATTTCCCCCCTCCAAGATCTATGTGAAATGACATTGTCTAAAGTGTATCATTTGAATTGAATAGAGCCTAAAGTGATTTGGGTACACTTGAGGGTATATTTGAATGGCTGTAAGGTAATGCTTCGTTTTTGTTTGCTGTCTTTAGGAAGAGGTTTGACATGCACATCGATGCAGGCGGTTCTAGCTGCTTGGCAGAAGCTGCGTTGATGGACCTGCGTTGTCCTTTCTGCCTGTACCACACCAAAAACAAAAACAACATGATTGACCACATTATATTGCATCGAGGTGGGTTATTTTGTATCATGTTCTGTCGTAAATAATCATGGCAGTTAAGGACCTACTGACTTGTGGTCTTTCTGTCACACCCTAACCAAAGAGCATTCACTTATTTTCTTTGTCCAATTACAGAGGAGCGTATGGTTCCCATAGAGGTGCGTAGGCCACAGTTGTCCCAGTACCTGAAGGATGTTGTTTTTCGCTGTCATAAGTGCACATTCTCGAGCGCCAGCGACGAGAATCTGCGTGAGCACATGCTCAAGCATGACGACATCAAACCTTACAAGTGCCGCTTGTGCTTCTTCGACTGTTCCCAGCTGAGTGGGCTGGAGGCCCACCTCTGTGACAAGCATCAGGTTAGGAGAAGGCCGTTTCTATCTATTTTGGGTGGCCAGATTTCAAATTAAGTGATTTTTCCCGAGTGTTATGACTATTCACAGTCTGTTGTTCGCTCTCATAGGTGGTAAGGAACCATGAGTTGGTGGGACAGGTCAGTCTGGAGCAACTAGAGACCAAGCTAAATGGGAAAGAGAAAGGAAAATCCAACATGGAGCCGTGGGATAAAGAGGAAGAAGATCATGGGACAACCCTCAAGCATGACAAACAAGGAGAAGAAAGTGACGATTCAAACCTTGAGCAACCGTCTGCCATGGAGGTAGAGAATCTAGCAAAACACACAGAGGAGGAGGACAAGGATATGGAGGGACGAGATGAAATGGAGGAGAAACTTCCGGAACCTACTAGATTACATGGGACACCATGGCAGGTGAAAGCAGAGGATACGACGGACCCTAACGAGGGACAGCTGGATCAGAAACCAGGCACAGATATGAAACACGGTGTCGTAGCAGAAGCAGACAAAAAGCCAGAGAACACTGCAGGCCCAAACATGGTACACCACGAGAAGCATGAAAGAACTGACATTGAACAAAACAGTGAATCACATGAAATGCTAGGACAGGAAGGCCAGTTTAGGGCAAACTGTCAAAAGACAGGACAGTTCCATGGGTTGACGATGGATAGAAAGTCTGAAGGTGGGCTCATACATCAGGGTCAAGGGTTGACTGAAGAGAATGGTCAAATACAGCATATAAAAGTTACAGAGAACAAAGACTTATTAGAGGAGTCATTTGTGGACTGTAAAGAGGTGTATAAAGAGAAAAACAAGGGAGAACTAGCCGATCAATATGGTGAGATGCCAATCCTGGAGAATGTCTACATCAAACAAGAAGAATACAACAGTCAAGATGAGAGGCTGGATGACGTAGTGGTGAAACAGGATAAATCAAAGTGCAATAAAACGGAGGAACAGGGGTGCGAAGAGGGTTCCCTTCCGGAAGAACCAGATGAGAGGGCTGAGAATCTGGAACTTTCAAAGGAGGGACTCCAAAAGGAAAATTATGTTGTTTCTGCACCTCAAGGTAAGCTTAAATTTGGAAACAATCAACAATTTCCTTTTCTGCAGTTTATTTTTGTCACTAATCTTCTTGCCATTTGTCTGTTTTGTGTAGATTCCTGCACATTCCTAAAGAGCAGCCAATTGACCAGCAATGTCAAGTCGTTTTCCTGCAAGCTCTGTGGCCGGACCCTCTCCAACAGCACTGAATTTGAGCGTCATGTCATGCGCCATGGAATGTAACAGCCTGTTACTGCGACTGTAGTGAATGTGTGAACATACAGATGTTAATTTGAAAGTGTGATACATTGTCATACCTTGACATTGTGGGTGAATGGTGTCATTTACATTTGTTTAATACTGTATCCACTGCTTACAATATGTTTGTAAATGCACAAGTATATTGCAAAGGACTAATGTGTTTAATTTTACTGCACACGTGTAAATGATGTCTGTTTTAAAGTTAATTGGCAGTTTTTTAAAGCTTGCACGTAAGTATGTTTAAACTGGTTGTCTTTTAATGTGTTTTGTAATAAATTATTTTATACTACACCTTTGTTTTTTCTTCGACATAAGTTCTGTGACTAACTCCCTGTGTGTAATGTAAATGTTGTGATTACAAGATCGGAAATTAAGAGTGTCGTATACATCCGCGCATGTTCAAAAACTACATGATTGTAATAGTGCCAAAGTTGTATAAAGAAATACGCATTGATTGTGTTTATGAGTCTCATCCACGGAATATTGACGTGTACCAGGGCATCAGAGGAGGGTGTTTTTTTATTAGTAAAACGTCACATTTTGGTCACTGCAGATGAAACGGGACACCGCTTCCTGGTCCAGATCACTGAATGGTTAGACTTCACGCAGATGGGTTAACGTCCTCGTACTCACGGAATCATCTCACTGAATTCACTTGCTTCTGGATTTAGTGTAAGTAAATTTTGTCTGTTGATGTCATCCTTTTCACTTCTCTCTTAGCATAGCGTTGCTCAATTGTTGTTGTTCTTTTATACGCTAAAGAATATACGTGAGAACCGTAATTTCAGTATCAGTGGATGTCAAGCAATATGTCACTCTAAAACTCAAGTATTTTTCAACTGCGTCTACTATTGGCATTAGGTCTGCTGGGAATTATTGTTTCCTTCTTCCTTGCCCTCTCTGCTCGTCACACCTTCGACAGTTTATCTGGAATGCAATGGCTTCCCGCACACACTTTTAAAATATAGGCTATAAAGTTTATCAAGGGGCAAACTACTCGTTTTATGTAGCGACTTCCTTGAGAGTAATCCTTGCATCACAACCACAGTGCGGAACTCCGTGTGTGCTAAGACACGCAACTAATTTTCTTTTCTTTTAGCCTACAGAATACACCGTGTTGATCGTTAACATAAATAACATAGTGCTTTGTTTTAGTTGGAAGGTCATCATCGAAGAAATGTCAAGTGAAAACAAAAGCCAAGAGAAATCTCAAGAGGATGAAAGTTCCTACTCTTCGAGAGTCATCAGCATTGTTTTCCTTGCCCTTCTCTTGGACCTGTTGGGTTTCACCCTGATTTTACCTCTCTTCCCCTCCATACTCGACCACTATGGACAAACAGAAGTAGGACTACTGTATTTTTTACAATGTACCCAAGTGACATAACTCATTGTATTTGGAGAAGTTGAATTTTGAAAGAATGATCAACGACAGCAATTGAATATCCAGGAACACTGACATAACTTGTCTAATCTGACATCTGATAAAATACTTGGTTAGGTTAGGAATGCACTGGTACAGAACAAGGAATACTTTGTGTCCATTTTGTGATGCTCCATAATGGAATGTGAAATCAGCTGCATGTGAGTGTTAAGCAAATGCGTGGATCCACTCAACAGACTTGTATTTTCATTATTTGACAGGATACTGTTTATCTCTCACTACAAAGCCTTGTAGACTGGTTTAGGGAAGCTGTTGGTGTTCCTATGGAGACAAAATATAACACTGTCCTATTTGGAGGTAAGTTAAAAGTGTATTTTTATTGCTCTACTTATACAAATATATTTGTAACTGCTTGACAATTGTGTATGATATTTTTTGACAAAATTACAACCATTTGCATTGATCACATACTTTCAGGTCTAATTGGATCCCTGTTCTCCTTGCTGCAGTTCCTGTCATCCCCTTTAACTGGGGCCCTGTCTGATCATCATGGCAGGAAGCCTCTGCTCATTCTCACCACAGTGGGTGCAATATCATCAACTAAACTCAACTCAGAGATGTTCACTCACAATAATGAATTAAATAATCTTGTGCATCTTGCAACACCTATTTTCCGTCACTGATTTATCACATTCTGGTTTATTTTAGTTTTTTGGGGGGGGGAGTGTCGTCAATTAATTTCTCTCATCTTGTGTTGTAGTTGGGGTTGATGTCCTCCTATGCGGTCTGGGCAGTCTCTCAAAGCTTTGGAATGTTCCTCCTGTCCAGGGTGATTGGGGGTATTTGTAAGGGAAATGTAAGCCTCTGTACTGCTATTGTGGCTGATCTACCCTGCCCCAAAGCACGGAACAGAGGAATGGTAGGTTCTAAAGTCCATACACAAACATTCTATAATATGTACTGTATGCACACAATGAATGTCCTGTTTACTACTACTACTATCACACTTTTACACTTAGTTTGATAATATTAACCCAGCCATTTCACCACATCAAAGTCAATCTACAAAAAAAAAAAAGAATTGTACACAGCTAAATTCAAAGTGTTCGTTTTACATCAGGAGTGTTCATTTGACTTGTTGAGTGTTTATATAGGTCCGCTGTTATGAGATGGACTTGTATAAGCTATTCTGGCGTTAAATTAACCCTTTGGAACTTTGCTGTGTACCTCCCTGTTGCCAGGCGATGATTGGGATTGCGTTCTCCCTGGGCTTCACCGTGGGCCCATTGATGGGGGCCTACTTTGCCCTCAGCTCCAGTAAGGAGGAAGTGTTCTACCAGGCTCCAGCTCTGCTGGCTCTGGCTTTCAGTGCTGCTGACTTGGTCTTCATCTGTGTGAAGCTGCCAGAGACTCTAACCAAAGACAGCAAGGTAAGGTATTTGATTGGGACTTTTGATTTGTCAAGAACAGCAAAACCTCATTGTGAGTGATGGCTCAAGGACAACTGGTCTATCCTAGTGTTCGGCCGTGAGCTCATGGACCCAGGAATCTGGGGATCTCCTCAGTCCAGTGGCCCTGTTTCATTTCTCTGCTGTGACCAGGACGGAGAACCCACCCTCCAAAGACAGTGGGTACAGGTTGATGTCTTAGTTATACATTGCCCCACATTGCACTGTTACATTGATTACCTTACAATCTGAATCGTTTGTCTTTTCCCCTTTTTTGTGTCGGATGACAGAGATGCAGAACCTTAAAGTGTTGGGTTTGGTATATTTCACCTACCTGTTCCTCTTCTCTGGTCTTGAGTTCACCTTAAGTTTCCTCACTCATCAACGGTTCCAGTTTACAAGGTACAGGCTTGGGGGCGAGGAGGTGTGTATCAGAACCCCACAGCTGATTAAGTCTAGTTGTTTGGATTCTTACACTGTAAACTGTACACTCAATACACGTCTCCAAAAACGTTCAACTGTTTCAACTCCAAATTGATACACAGTAATTTGGAGCTGAATGTGATTTTTCTATTCAAAAGCATGCAGCAGGGAAAGATGTTCTTCTTCATTGGTATCACCATGGCAGTGATTCAAGGAGGATATGCCAGAAGGATCAAACCTGGGAATCATATCAAGAGTGTCCGTTTGGTAAACACTGTCTTCTCATTGTAGAGAATGCTTTACCAGACAAGACTAGTACTTGTAAAAAATAATGTAACATTAGAAATTATGTTTTAACAAGTTGCTCCCTTCTTACAACGGTTTTAATTTTAGGCGGTTATATTACTGATTCCCGCATTTCTCCTCGTTGGACTGGCATGGAATTTGACAATGCTTTACTCCGGGTTGGTTCTGTACTCCTTTGGTAAGTGTCTTTCCTCTTTTAAATAATACATATAAAAAAGAAAAACACTGATGTCATACTCAATTACTGAGATAATTCATGACACTTTGTCCCTTTGTCTCTTAGCTGCAGCCATTGTTGTCCCTTGTCTTTCAACACTTGTTTCTGACCATGGTAGGTTATATCTGTATTGAATGTCTCTCCAGACACACACAAGCACACGTTGTATCATATTGTAAAATAGTCGTCTTTTTCCTCCAGGTTCAGTCCATCAGAAAGGCACAGTAATGGGAATCTTACGGAGTTTAGGGGCACTAGCTCGAGCTTTTGGACCAATCGTAGCATCTTCAGGTGTGTGATGTCACCCTTTCCTTCCTCTGTCGCAGTTGTGATACAACTGTATTCAAAGGTGTAAACGATTTCAATGTATTCAAAAGTTGTCTCTGTTTTGCAGTGTATTGGATAGCTGGAGCAGAGACCTGCTTCATTATCAGCTCTGCCGCCTTCATCATACCTCTGGCTTTACTGAGAGCATTAAAAAACCTCAAGAAGGACTGATGGAGATGAAGATTACTTGACAGAGATATTCCATTCAAGACCTTGATAGCATAGACAACAAATGTTATTACTTTTGGAGACGCTTTGGATAAAAGCGTCTGCTAAATGAATACATGTATTACGTTTAGATTATTTTAGGCCACTGTACGTTTTTACATTTGCTTGGAATGCAAGCTATGGAATGGTGATACATTTGTCAGACAAATGATGTGTAAGGTGTAACTTTTTATTGTGCTGCATTTTGATGTTCTTTGCCCCAAAGCCTCAAAATGTGACACAAATATTGAATGTAATTGATTTCCTATTGATTAGCAATAGGAGAAACCCTGTTATAGGGAGGAGGGATTTAATGACAGAGCAAGGTACTTACCTGTGTATCACGTGCCCATATCGTAAAGGGTAGAGTAATAGTGGATTTATAATACTGTATTTTGTCTGATCAGATACTTTTCTTAATATGTTGTATATCACCTAGTATGTTTGTTGGCACTGATGTATGTTGTTGTTGGAACTGTTTGTTAATAATCTATTTTATATTTACTCATGCAGATAAACATGCAAATATAGGTAATGTTGGTTCATCTGTGGATTCCAGGAGTTTTAATTAATGTGGTTACAAATCTCTGCGATGAACAATACCTCACCACACGAGGACACTGTTGCTCTCATACGGACCGGACTTCATAAAGTCTCATTTGGCAAAATGTAAACAGGCACCACTAGACCCATTCGCTAGCTAGCAAGGTTAGCTATCATGTCAAAGTAGCAGTTGCTGATCACATGTCAGTTGTGCATATTGGTAGTTGGTCTGGTACATCATAGACTTAACCATGAATATTTGACAAGCCACACAAGCAAACATAAGGACAAGATGGACATGGTGAGGACATTTGTGAATTTACACTTATGTGCATATGCCTTCAGAACTAGCTAGCTAACTAAATAGAGTGCGGTAATGCTTAAGTCTAACTTGGGTATAACTCTGGTTTACTTATAGGCTATGTTCTGCAACTATTTAACTAAACAAAGCTCAGCGTTTGCGCTTGAAGACCGAATGTTATTCAATATATTGTAGTTTTGGCCATTCGTTTTGACAGGCGATGTTGAGTAACTTAAGCTTACTAACTAGCCTACTCATGCTAGCTAACGTGTAGTTAAGCTGCAATAGCTAGCTAGCACTAGCTAGCAAGACTACTACAAGCATCGGCTGAATTAGTCCAAGACTGACTGAGGTAGATAGCTAACTGCTTAATTAAACAGGCTAACTGCTTAATGAACTATGTTGCATGCACCTACATTTGCATGGCCATTGTTTTAGGACATAGCAATCATAACCAGAATCATTTAACTACTTGTGAGTCTTCAACCAGCAGAACTCGGCCTGTCAGCTCTCAGAGGTGTTAACGCTACTTTTCCTTTGCTGTCAGGAAAGTCAATTGTCGCCAGCTGTTCAGCCCTTTGTACCGAAAACCCAGAGGGCCTTCGAACCCCATCAGCCTGGAACACCTTCGTCAAACCCCCTGAACAAACAAAACCCCTATAAATCAGAGCAAAGTTCAAGAAGGTAGGATGTCAAATCCAAAGACATTACACACAGTGCTTCCACGTACAAGCACATACACATATCCATTGAATCATACATATCAGGTATCTAGCTCACACAAGAAAAAGCATCGTGGAGCATTTGTCACGTGACCATTCATTTGGTAATGGAACCGTGTCTGTGACCCTATCCAGAAGCGTGTCAGGTGCTTCATCCAGGCAGAGGCCGTCTACCACGGAGGGATTACGGGGTGACGCAGAGAACAAGCATGACCATGGCAACAGCCGTCGTTCCAGAGGGACCACGGAACCCAACGCACTCAGAGAAAGATCCTTATGTGATCAGCAGATGAAGGTCAATTCCAGTTTATCTGTGCCCTTTTGATGCACAAATGTGTAACCCTGCAATATCACGTTTACGTAAGAAAAATAAAAAATAATTATAATACAAAGGCTTCAAAAAGGTCTGACTTTAATTCTTACCCTTCAGGACAAAAACACTAACAGGAGATCGTTGGAGACTCAGAGAAAAGGTGAAAATGTGCACTTTTTCTTCATGTGTAGTTGATTCAGACTGTCCAATATCTTGTTTGATTAGTTCTGCATAGTGAGTGACCATTTTTATAAATGTGAGTACATTATTTATTACTGTATGTATAATTTTCTAGTAGTACTGTGCCCTTCGAGAAGACCAGGCATACCAGGATTTTAGATAACTCTTCATTTATGTGTTTCTCCTTCAGGTTTTGGAGGGACTAGATCTGCCCCGATATCAGCCGAGAGATTGAAAACAGCACAACCCGACAAAGTCACCTTCCAGGTGAAAATGGCAGATTTCCCTGAGTTGGGAATTGTGGCACCTGGAAGTCCGACACTTCCCTCCAAGGAGAAACCCGGAGGCTGGAGGTCTGTCCCGCCATCCACCATGCCCCAACCTCAGTCACCAGCACCTATTGCAAAGGCAGGTCTAATACATTCACTGTGAAGTAATGAATGCTAATGAGACTAGCCAATGTAGTAGTAATGTAGCTAATGTCACCAATGCTGATACGTGTACCAACGTTGCCATTTGTAGGCGGCATTAAGAAAAGGGCAAAGACCCGACTCCAATCGGGAGGTCGCCTTCTCTGAAACTGGACCCGCTTCGTCAACCGTAGCACCAGGTCGTCTGTCTGAGGCCAGGTCCCAGATCAGTAGCTCTGCTCCATCAGTGACCTCCTGGGCGAACATCGCCTCTCAGCCTCCAAAGAAACTGGTCCTGAAGGAGAGGACCAGTACCAGCACTACCTCCCAGGTACAGTATGAATGCTCACATGCATACAAATGTTAATGCATACCTGTCATCCACCTGGCAATGCGTCTCCCTCTGTTCCGCTGTACCATCACAGCAGCAACTGTCATTTCAGCGATCGAGTCGTCATCTGAATGTGCCCAGAGAAGTTCCATTCACGTAGTCACTGATTGCTTATCATTTTAGACGGAGGAAACGCCTGTACAACAGGAAGAGGAAGCGTCTGAGAAGAAGAAGAAGAGGAAGAAGAAAAAGAAGTCTAAGGCAGCAGGGGAACAGGAAGTGGAGGAATCTGAGGATGTGTTGGTTCATCAGGAGCCACCCAAGTTGGAGGTAAGTTAGTTCTGCTATAATTTCTTTTAAGTTATTATACATTTAAATGTTTCATCCACCCACAGCAATAATTTTATAACTGTGGCCGTTATCACACTGTGTGTCCCATGGTTCCGACATGGAAATCACCTGAACTAAAATTGTATCAGATATTTTTCAGAAGCGTATTTGAAATTATATTAAGTGAAAGTGACTGTCTATTCTCAGGATGAAGAGGAGTTTCCAGATCTGTCTTTTGCGTTTGCCAGCACCCCTAAAGTACAGAGCTCTACTGTCATGGCAAAAACAAACAACGAGGTATAAAAATCTCCTTAAGAAATCCTGAGGTGATTAAGGCCCTCTACCCAGGCTTTCACAAGGCATGCATGTTTTACATACAGTTATGTTTTATTACTTTTAAACGATCCTAGACATGCATTTGCGATGTAACTTCCTAATTGATTTGATTACAGCTTTCTTTTGTAATTATTTTTATTTCACTCTACCTG
Organism: Hypomesus transpacificus; assembly: GCF_021917145.1. Lineage (NCBI taxonomy): Eukaryota > Metazoa > Chordata > Actinopteri > Osmeriformes > Osmeridae > Hypomesus > Hypomesus transpacificus. The sequence continues at coordinate 1,924,613 of NW_025813837.1, forward strand.
CAGGAAATTCAGAAGGAACGGACTGGTCTTCAACCAAGTGATCAAAACAAAGACAAAGCCAGTGCAGGAAAACCTCTCCCGTCAGAGAGTAAAAAGGGACAGGTCGGCCATTTATGTAATTATTAGCGCTTACATCATCAAAATGATCAAGATGCAGTGCTAGTGTTTATGACTAGCACTGATATCACTTGAAATGAATGAATCTAAGGGGAGGGTATAGCTCAGTGGTTAAAGCATTTGACTGCAGATCAAATGATTGCAGGTCCAAATCCCTCCCCGTGCGGTGTATCATCTGGGATGAAAGCGTCTGCTAAATGAATATGCTTTTCTTACATCCACAATATAATCTTTGGTACTTTATGTAACCACAATTATTGAAATGATTATGAATTGCCGCTTTTCACTCTGTGAAACGGGAGAAGACTGGAGGGAAGAAGAGCAAGGTCCCTGTTCAGCTCGACATCGGAAACATGCTGGCGGTCCTGGAGAAGAAACAGCAAACCAATAAATCCATGCAGGACGCCAAGCCAGTCATCCTCTCAGGTGAGCCGGTGGATGCCAACTACCTCCTTACTCTCTGTTCTAAGACCTGAGAGTATCGAGAGAACTTAGCACAACGCCGTTTTAATCTCTTGTCATCCTTTAGTTGGTGGAGCCCTACCTGTTGGCCACAAGAACCCACCTGTCCAAAAGAAACTTCCATGGCAGCAGGACAAGGTGGCCCACAATCCTCTCGACTCCACCAGTCCACTGATTAAGAAGGGCAAGCAGAGGGAAGTCCCCAAAGCCAAGAAGCCCACGCCCCTGAAAAAGGTCAGTCTCACCGAGTGCAAAGGTCAAACATGCATGGATATTCTACAGACTGGCTTACGTTAAATATACTGTATTTTTGCGTGTGTGTGTTTTCCTTCTGTGAAGATTATTCTGAAAGAAAGGGAGGAGAGGAAGCAGAACCGCCTGCTGGAGGAGAGAGGGTTGGTGCCCTCTAGTGAGTCCACACCCGTCATTGCTACAGAGGAGCCTTGTGAAACAGCAGACACGGCTCAGGAGCAGCTGGAGGACTCTGCAGGTCAGAGTCCCATTCAGCCAGTCAGCAAGCTGTATGAAACCGTAAGGCGGTCAGAGGGATAGCTTCCATTTGATTCGAGGTTGTGTTTGTTTGATAAGACGACACGAGCAGTCCCCCGGGCCTCGCGGAGGACGAGGAGGAGGACGAGGTGACCAAAGAGGCCGAGGAGGAGATGGAGGAAACATCTGAAAAGAAAGAGGCGGAATCGGACGATCAGACCACTCCGACGCTGTCCTGCCCTCCCCGTCGGCCAAAAATCCACAGCCGGAAATTTCGAGAGTAAGGACGGCACTGGATAAGACACCCTGGCATGTACGGATCAATATTCACGGACGGGAACTGCCCAAAAAAAGGCTAACGCGTGCTATCTATCCGTCCCTGTGTGTGTCAGTTACTGCAGCCAGGTGCTGAGTAAAGATGTGGACGAGTGTGTGACAAACCTGCTGAAGGAGCTGGTTCGCTTCCAGGACCGCCTGTACCAGAAGGACCCCATGAAGGCGCGGATGAAGAGGCGTCTGGTCATGGGCCTGAGAGAGGTCCTCAAGCACCTCAAACTCAGAAAGATCAAATGTGTTATCATCTCCCCTAACTGTGAACGCAGTCAGTATAAAGGTAACCCATGAAGCAGTGTAGCTGGTTTATTTCACTTTCATACAGCAGACTTACAGGACACAGGCACAGATGGTATTGAACATGCACTTTCTCCAACCACAGTTTAATTCCAAGGATCTAAAGTTGTATCTAGTTATAGACTTGTGAGTTGTGAAATAACTGAACAGGTTTTTTGTCAGTCCTCGACAACATTCTTCCAGAGAGCCTTTTTAAATAGGACCTATCAGAAAAATTCATCAGAAAAATAACCCAGAGATAGGTATGTTCTTGAGAAAGAGAATGTAAACATGATGAGACATAAATTCCGCATATGGCCTGAATCAGCCTGAGGCTTAGCAAGTGTCAACATGTCATTAGGATTGAAAACATAAGGTATACTTCAGGTGAGTTAAAGGAGACAATAATTCAGTTTCCCCGCTCCCCACCTCTCCTGATGTCCCTCGTCCAATGAGTTCAAGTATTCAGCACTTAAGTTAGACTCAAACCAATGATCCACCTTCCTTTCCCCATTCTGTGTCCAATCAGGTGGTCTGGATGAGGCTCTGCACAACATCATCGACACGTGTCGAGAGCAGGCTGTTCCCTTCGTCTTTGCCCTCTCCAGGAAGGCTCTGGGCAGATGCGTTAACAAGGCCGTGCCTGTCAGTCTGGTGGGCGTCTTTAATTACGACGGGGCACAGGTATGGCACGCACAGTGGAACGAAACAAACAAACTCACTGATGTTTTTGTGTATGTAATTAAGTAATTATAAGAAAAATATAATAAGAATACAATGACTTGTTACAGGAACAATTATATTGTTATTTCATAACGATCTGTAATTACTAGTCATTGTGCAAACATTTACCACATCTCAGCTACCAGGCATTGTTAACACTAGTCATAACATCTAAACAATAACATCTCCTTGTTTCTGCTTCTAGGATCATTATCACAAGATGATCGAGCTGTCGTCTGAGGCGAGGAGGGCCTACGAGGTGATGATTGAGAACCTGGAGATGACCTCCCAGGCAGAGCAGGAAGATTTGGAGGCCCATCCCAATACAGAGCCCCAGCCCCCTCCCTGCTCTGAGGAAGTTGAGGAACCCGAATACAGTAAGCGGAGGGCAAACTGGCAACCCAGTAACTGTACACTCATGTTCCACACAGTTCCCTGAGTGTCCCCAAGGGTATTTCCTTAGTCTTTTTTACGTCATGAGGATGTTTACTTGACCATGTGTGGATGAAGAACCCTGTTGTGTTTTGTGTTCTCTACATCCAGTCAAATTGTGGAAGAAAATGCTGAAGAATGAATGCAACCACAAGCTCTTGAACTTTGAGGAGAAATACAAGTCTTCCTCCGCAGCCAGTGACTCTAAAGCACAGATGACGGAAGAGGAGGCAAGCTGACAACAAAGGTGTACCAGGCTATACCAGCGCTAACATTGAGCCATGAAGGAAACACTTGACTTAATAGGATTGTGTGATTAGAAACAGCTTATGGATACCAGAGGTCTTAGACCCTTGTCCATGGACCAAAAGAATCACACCGAGACCACTCAACAGGAATTTATTAGACTGTTTAATAATAATAAAAAATACTTTGTGACTATCCTGGGAAGATTTAGAGGTGATATACCGAATGTGCCTGGAATGAATAACAATCATTGACAAGTATAATTAATGTAAGGAAGACAATGTGGCCTTATTGTTGCTTTCTAAGATTGTTGTTGAGGCTTACACTTTTGGACAACATTGCAATAGCACTAAAACATTTGTCTTTTCTGCCAGTGTTCCAAGTAAACTTGCAAATTGTATTCATGTTTTGATGTATCATTCTGAACATCATGCTTCCCTGTAGCTTTTCCTGTCTTGGACATAGCCGAAATATACTGCATCCACTGGAATGGTTATATTATGATTGTATTGCGAAGTAGAGCCAATCACAATTTTCCTTGTTTATTTTGGACTGCCTGTCAAGGGTGCATTTAAAATGTACATTTTTCTTCAGATTTACTTTGTGGTAGCTATTGTAAAATGATTTTCTTTGGATTGGAATTATGTGTTGATTTATTTGCAAAATACAAAGAAATGATAGTTTACTAGTTTGTGATAATTATAACAAAGAGCATTATAAAAATGTGTATACATTGTTAGTTCTGAGGTAAATTCTTCTCCAAACAATAAATTACTTTGCATATAAAATACATGCAACAAGGTTGCTTGAGTGTAACTAAAGTCTACTTCAACATGGTTGCAGTTGTTATTTTAGTAATATAACTAGAATGTAGTATATCACTGCCATTGCTTGGTTACTTGAGATTCTTGGAAAGAGTTAAGACAGCATGCACCGTACATTTGAACCCAACGATGACCATAAATGAATATTCACAATAAACTTGATACATATTGTATATCAACACAGAATGAAGAACACCATGTTGATTTAAACACTAGGATTGTCATAGTCTTTAAAAGTCTGTAGTTTCCCCCCTGAGAAGTCCTTTTTATCATTGTGTTTTTTTATGATGTGTGTACTGTAATTTCAGTGTCCAACCATCATTTAAACAACATTACAGCATGGGTTACATAGGCATAGTGTCCACATAGCCATTGTCTTTCAATCCTGTGTTCACCCCCCCTGGTATGGGTCCTGTCTTGTCAAGATAACATGACCTCTGACTGGTGAACTCCTCTAGATTCCCTTTCTCCCTAAATGGAGGGCTTTTAGGTTGTACAATTTCTCTCTGCAGTAAGAGTACATTGTTTGTGTCCACCCCACTGACTTTACTGTAGTTCAACTGATTCTCATTTAGCTCCTCTTCAGTGACGTTGGATACATCCACGTAGCCAATCGCAGTGGAGGTACAGAACATATTCACAGCGGTTCTGTCCATATGAAGTTCTTCATCCCTGTTGTTTTGGCTGTTGACTTGAATTTTGATATTGTTTATGTGTTTGGCAATAGGGTTTTCTGAGGCATCTATCTGTTGTTGGGCACTTAAGTTTTGGATGGACTGTAAATCCGCATAGAAATAAGGTGGATCCAACATGGAGGTGGTCTCAGTGGAAGTAGGCCTGTGGCTTTCTGTTGGAGAATTCATCATTGACTCCTTACTGTCAAACACAACTAGATATTCCAATTGGTCTTTGCAGGACACTGTAGGAGGAAATCCCTGCTGGAACACAGCATTGAGAATGTCCTCGGGCCGCCCATTCTGGTGAGGCAGAATGCATATCATCAGTACTACATGAGCAATTATGTTTTTATTTTCTCTCACAAAAACATAAGGAAGATTTTCCCTTTGCACACTGAGGAAGTTTCATTTCACAGATTAACTCATTACCTTGAGGAGTTGTCCATCAAATCCTTTTATCTTTGGACCAGGAACAGGTGGCAAAACACAATGCTTGATACTGGGGAAAAAAAGAGGATTCAAATGTAATTTTCACTATGGTACACACAACTATCCGTTATCGTAAATGAAGCCATTTCTGTTGACAGAATACTCACTATTTTCTCTTCACAGACAGGATACACGTGCCCACAAGAACAATAAATGACAGAGAGACCCCAACCACAATCCAGTCTGATTTATCTGATCTGGTATCTGGAAAACAAACAACAACAGGGTATTACTAATGTGCGACCAATAAGAGACATTTGGCAAATACAGACTTTTCATTCAAAGGGAAATATATAAAAGGATGAAGCTTACAGTTAGGGACTTCAGCGTAGACCATGGGGCTCCATTCACTCCACAGGCCATGGTCTATCCTGCACTGCACTTGGACCATGAACAGAGCCTCAGGGGGGAGACTGTATATAGCAAACTGGGTCTGTTTGCCTGAGACATACTCCTTTAAAAGGCAAACAGAAGAAAACAAACTGGTGTGAAAGGTTGATCGTGTGACACAGTGAAGACAGTAAAACTTAATCATAAACTCCTAATTAGTAAATAGACAAAAATGAATAGTCTTGACCTCCCACTCGTTCTGTTTCTCTTGTTTAATGCGCAGTTGATAGGTGGGTGTGGTCCATCCTGAGTGAACATCCAGTCCATGAGGTGGTTCCCAGGTCATTAGCAGGTAAGGGCTGTCCTCACTTGGTAAGAATTCAACTGATGCTGTCAAATTTTCCGGGGCATTGGGATACACTGTGAACACACGTAAAGCGAACCAACAAAGGATCCAGAGTGAGTCTTACAACTTTTCTGTTACTAAAACCATTATATATAAGTACATTTACATTTAGTCATTTAGCAGACGCTCTTAAGTAGAATTAAACTTCGAATTGCCTCATGGTAATACGACAAATTCAACGCAGCATTGATGTTATGGTGAAAAACCACTTGTGGTAATAGCTATATGAGGAGATGAACACTGCAAGTGAAAAAACCTGTTCATCCTCATTCTACCCTGGTTAGCGTGTACACGGCTGTCATACCAGTCACACCATTTCTACACTTCCGTACACACAGTACACAATCTATGTGAGACTATTATATGTACTTACAGCCGTGGCCAAAAGTATTTGGGAGCAACAGACATTTTGTGTTTGCAAAGCTTGCTGGCCCTCGGCATAAAATGACTGCTAACATAAGTTCAGTAAGTCATTTCATTAGCACAGGGGAAAGTGTGAACTAGTTCTAGCCAGGTGAAATCACTCTGTCATTCTGATTGGTTTTAAGAACAGACTGACGGCTGTAAAAGAGGGGACTATTTGCATATATTGAAAATGTTCGCCCCAAAAAATCTTAAAAAAAAATATGAAATATGCGTTGTATTCTATAGAAACATGTGAAGCATGTAAAAACATTTTCCTCAAATACTGAACCAGCAAACTTTGCAAAACACAATATAAGTCATTGCCAAAACTTATGGCCACGACTGTACTTACCTATATTCATAACATCCACTTCTAAGGGGTCAGATCTGGTTCTGCCCAGGGAGTTGGAGGCCACTATTGTAATGTTGTAGGTGACCCAGATAGATGTGTGAGTCCTGTCAAAGAAGCAGGAGTGGTCCCCTGCAGACTGGTAATCTGGACACTCAAAGGTTTCATCCGAACTGCACAGAAACAAAACATGAACAATGACGACAGGAGGTTAGGAAATTCAGGCCGTGACTCATACCGATGAAATACTTTCAGAACTCTGTCCCTAGATCTTCTAATGTCCTTTTCTACAAGCACTATTTGTACAATCCAATCGATTAAAATGTCTGGTAAATGAATAAATGTCAAATGTTATGTCCCATGGACTTAAAAGTTACTTATCACTGATATGCAACGTAATTACCTACGGGGAGTATACACAGCACGTATTATACAACCAAATGTTCAGTGAAGTGAGACGTGACTTCAGTGCAGTGCAGTGCATCAATAATTATGTGTGGTTAGCTGTGCGTTCATGTGTCCAGTACACACAGAAGGACTGGCTACACTTTTCGTTCTTTGTCCAGAATCTTTAACAACGTCCTTACTTACAAGGCCATCAAGGAAACACAAAATCGGCTTCAATTTCCTCTAATATAACTGACAGTTTAGAGGATTCATTGGGGTGTAAATACAGACTTCTGAAACACAGTAAACTACTTCTTAGTGGGACTAAGATCCATTATATTTTAAGTGCTTACTCTTCTCTCTGGTAGTAAAGGATGTACGTGGTTGGCAGTCCGCCATCTGAACCAGGCTCCCATCGGCATGTAAAGGTCTCTTTCTCAGGAGATCTACAGTAAAGGTGAACAGGTTGCCCTGGTGGAGACACACCTGGTGGTATAGCAAAAAACAACAACAACCAACTATAAACTCATCATAATCCCAAACTAACATAGCACTGTAAATATGTATATAATATATAATATATAATATACACTGTAATATAATATATCTTATAAATGTACTGAAGCCTATGTTGCAGGGACTTACCAGTGCATATAGGGAATGGTAAAAGAAGCAGGGGCATTAGGTTGACCAGAACCTTTTCCCACATCTTCCCCCAAGTCCTCTGGCAGGAAACAGGAAACCCTGAATATGACATCACAAATTATTAAGATGCTACACATGTTTACAGGGTAGCCAGACTTGTTTTAACTTACAACAACAGACATGGAGGGGAAACAAATAACTGAACACAGGCAAGACATCTAGTAATGGACTTTAAGACTAGTCTGAGTGGCATCTGATAAGACACTGCCTCCAAGGACACTAAGTGGCTATTTACAGTAAGTCTTCAGACCCTCAGACCAAGAAATTAAGTCGATTTATCCTAAACAGACACACACACATTAGTTTTGTTATGACTGTTTGCTTTGTAGAGACTCTAATGAGCCCCGGCACCAATAAACATCCCTTTGAAATCTCTTACACATTATAAGTAATAAGTTGCTCAGAGGGACACGTGATAGTTGGGAGGGAGAAGGGTGGGTAACCTACAGGGAAATCACTCAACCTCTCTAAAACATAGCTCAGTTTAAAAATAAGATTATTGTGCATACAGTATATTCTATCGGACAGAAATCATTAAGAGTTTTCCACTGAGTTGATTCTGTGAGAAAGTTATAATTACCTGAACAAATGTTAACTATTTTTGGAAAGTTTAATATAATTCCAGTTCTACCTTAACCTACCCTTGCATGTACTGCCCTTCAGTCTAGAATCAACCAGAACATTTTGTAAAGGTCTAGTAAAAACAGATACATTATCTGTCATCGACAATGTTTACATTTACATTTAGTCATTTAGCGGACGCTCTTATCCAGAGCGACTTACTATGTTAAAGGACATACAGGCACAGTTTTTCTCCTGAAGGTCATAGCAATGTTTGAACATAATAGCTTCAGCGGAGACGCTGAAACGGTTAAGAACAGGTTAATTAAGAGCCGGATTGATAATGGTCATTCTGATAGCTGGTGATAGCATAGTAGATCAGGTCCTTCATTTTCTCTTAAATGGCCAAAACTCTTTGCAAAGTAGGCATCACAAATATTAGGCTCATAATCACAACAGCTTTTCTATCATGAATTCAATTAAATAGAGGTCGTGTCTCTACTGCAATACTCGTCAGTACACTATCGCTCTCTTGCCCACACCAAGGTTCACTCAAGGCTCCGATTTACACACGCAACGGCCACCTCTTATAAAACCCGCTTGACATGTAAATAACCTGTTCCCAAATTTCGAAATCGGAAATAATCCGGTATGGCCAAATGTACGACTAGGAACCTGATGTTGGCGAGCCTATCTCATAGGCTACAATTACCAGAGAGCTTCAAAGATGTAACATTACTGCTATGTCGCCCCTTGTCAGGTATGGTGACAGTCAGCTGTTCAAATGTGATCTAAATGATGATCTGAGTGAAGGTATACCACCACTCATATCCTATGCGACATGTACTGTACCTACAAAAAGCACACCAAACCATATCAAACAATACACTATAGTGTCTGTCTTAAACATATAGGCTAGGTAGTTTATCTAGTTTATATTCAGTCAAGTTTGGGTTTCATATCTTGCTTGAAGGTTATACAACAAATCAAATACAAGCCAAATACTTTCAACATTCAACCTTATGAAAAAAATCGTAGACTACAATTAAAGTGCGCACAGAAAGCTTTTCCTTCGTACTCGCACTTACCTGGATGTCACTGTCACTCCTTGTCAATAGACCGACTGGAATTCTTACTTTAAAATTAACATAATTAATTCCGTGGAAGTAATAAAATTACTTTTGTTGGCACTCAAATTTCCAATTGAGCATTTCTTCAAAGCGTAGGCTATTTAAAGTTAAGATATCGCCATGCGCATTTCGCACGTAACTCACTACCTGTACGCTGCATTGTAGTGGAAATCTTTCCAGGTATGAAGATTGTTCACAGTTCACTAGGTGTGGCCTTGTGTGACGTGAAAAAACGGCCGGGGTAACTACGATAGGACGGAAGCAACCGAACTCAACAGAGCAATGCACTGCAGTCTGTAGGGGTGTTTTCCAATAAAGAACGCCCGGTTAATTTAGATTAGGCTATGTCTCGTTGTTTATAAAGAGAGAAAAGGAGGCGTTCAAAGCTCGCTAGAAACGAAAACGGTCACTGTTTGTAAGCTTTACCTTAGTGCTACAAACTGCACTACAGTAAAAACCGAAAGAAACACGTAGACAAGTCTAGCATCACCACCTGTTTTTTCAGGAAGTAGCCTGCAAACGTAGCCGAAATCTGTGTTGAGAATATTGAGAACAGTGTTGGAGGTGTTGGAGATGTCGGACTGCGACCGGTCCATGAACATTAACCTTTTGAAGGAGACTGTTTTCAGGAAGTTGTGCGATGTGTTGGATAAAAACAACATTAAAGGATGGAGAAAACTTGGGGAGATGGTCGGCAGTGACAGGCGATTTAAAGTTAGGTAATGGCTGTTTAACCATTAACTTACCATGTTACTGTTTACTGTGATCTTTGCTGAGGGCTGTGAATGTCACACCTGTTTTTATTCGAGTGTAGCAGGTAGGCGATATCATGCCAATACGTTTAAGTCTTTTATCTCCAGAATTTCCCAGAACCTATCTTTTTGACAGAGGTCACATCAACACCAACCGTTCCCTTTATCTAAAAACAAACTAATATCGCTCCAGGTTCAAATGAAAACACTGCCGTTCCCTCTCCTGTGTGTAGTTCAGAGGAGATGGAGATGTGCTCTCTGAAAGTGTTGCAGCTGGAGGGCAGCCCCAGTCGTATGCTGCTCAGACTCATGGGAGAACGAGGATGTACTTTAGGCCAGCTGGTCGATATCCTTCAAACCATGGGCCAGACCGAGGCCTTAAAGTGTGTTAAACCACCAAGTACGTATCATTTACAGTCATGTCATGTTACCAGCCTACATAGCCTACATTTTTCACATCATAATTAATTAAATTGGATTAAATTAATTAATTTAAGTTATATGGCATACTCACAACGACAACATTAATGATTATAGACGTAGGCTAACCAATATAGAATATCCTATCATGAAGAACCACTGTAGTGTATCTACTTCCTATGGTCTCATTTCATTATGTGAACCCAGGTATTCAAATCCTCATCCAACCCCAGTCTGTGTCTATACTTTCCGGACATAACCTGAAAACATAAGGTATACTTCAGGTGAGTTAAAGGAGACAATAATTCAGTTTCCCCGCTCCCCACCTCTCCTGATGTCCCTCGTCCAATGAGTTCAAGTATTCAGCACTTAAGTTAGACTCAAACCAATGATCCACCTTCCTTTCCCCATTCTGTGTCCAATCAGGTGGTCTGGATGAGGCTCTGCACAACATCATCGACACGTGTCGAGAGCAGGCTGTTCCCTTCGTCTTTGCCCTCTCCAGGAAGGCTCTGGGCAGATGCGTTAACAAGGCCGTGCCTGTCAGTCTGGTGGGCGTCTTTAATTACGACGGGGCACAGGTATGGCACGCACAGTGGAACGAAACAAACAAACTCACTGATGTTTTTGTGTATGTAATTAAGTAATTATAAGAAAAATATAATAAGAATACAATGACTTGTTACAGGAACAATTATATTGTTATTTCATAACGATCTGTAATTACTAGTCATTGTGCAAACATTTACCACATCTCAGCTACCAGGCATTGTTAACACTAGTCATAACATCTAAACAATAACATCTCCTTGTTTCTGCTTCTAGGATCATTATCACAAGATGATCGAGCTGTCGTCTGAGGCGAGGAGGGCCTACGAGGTGATGATTGAGAACCTGGAGATGACCTCCCAGGCAGAGCAGGAAGATTTGGAGGCCCATCCCAATACAGAGCCCCAGCCCCCTCCCTGCTCTGAGGAAGTTGAGGAACCCGAATACAGTAAGCGGAGGGCAAACTGGCAACCCAGTAACTGTACACTCATGTTCCACACAGTTCCCTGAGTGTCCCCAAGGGTATTTCCTTAGTCTTTTTTACGTCATGAGGATGTTTACTTGACCATGTGTGGATGAAGAACCCTGTTGTGTTTTGTGTTCTCTACATCCAGTCAAATTGTGGAAGAAAATGCTGAAGAATGAATGCAACCACAAGCTCTTGAACTTTGAGGAGAAATACAAGTCTTCCTCCGCAGCCAGTGACTCTAAAGCACAGATGACGGAAGAGGAGGCAAGCTGACAACAAAGGTGTACCAGGCTATACCAGCGCTAACATTGAGCCATGAAGGAAACACTTGACTTAATAGGATTGTGTGATTAGAAACAGCTTATGGATACCAGAGGTCTTAGACCCTTGTCCATGGACCAAAAGAATCACACCGAGACCACTCAACAGGAATTTATTAGACTGTTTAATAATAATAAAAAATACTTTGTGACTATCCTGGGAAGATTTAGAGGTGATATACCGAATGTGCCTGGAATGAATAACAATCATTGACAAGTATAATTAATGTAAGGAAGACAATGTGGCCTTATTGTTGCTTTCTAAGATTGTTGTTGAGGCTTACACTTTTGGACAACATTGCAATAGCACTAAAACATTTGTCTTTTCTGCCAGTGTTCCAAGTAAACTTGCAAATTGTATTCATGTTTTGATGTATCATTCTGAACATCATGCTTCCCTGTAGCTTTTCCTGTCTTGGACATAGCCGAAATATACTGCATCCACTGGAATGGTTATATTATGATTGTATTGCGAAGTAGAGCCAATCACAATTTTCCTTGTTTATTTTGGACTGCCTGTCAAGGGTGCATTTAAAATGTACATTTTTCTTCAGATTTACTTTGTGGTAGCTATTGTAAAATGATTTTCTTTGGATTGGAATTATGTGTTGATTTATTTGCAAAATACAAAGAAATGATAGTTTACTAGTTTGTGATAATTATAACAAAGAGCATTATAAAAATGTGTATACATTGTTAGTTCTGAGGTAAATTCTTCTCCAAACAATAAATTACTTTGCATATAAAATACATGCAACAAGGTTGCTTGAGTGTAACTAAAGTCTACTTCAACATGGTTGCAGTTGTTATTTTAGTAATATAACTAGAATGTAGTATATCACTGCCATTGCTTGGTTACTTGAGATTCTTGGAAAGAGTTAAGACAGCATGCACCGTACATTTGAACCCAACGATGACCATAAATGAATATTCACAATAAACTTGATACATATTGTATATCAACACAGAATGAAGAACACCATGTTGATTTAAACACTAGGATTGTCATAGTCTTTAAAAGTCTGTAGTTTCCCCCCTGAGAAGTCCTTTTTATCATTGTGTTTTTTTATGATGTGTGTACTGTAATTTCAGTGTCCAACCATCATTTAAACAACATTACAGCATGGGTTACATAGGCATAGTGTCCACATAGCCATTGTCTTTCAATCCTGTGTTCACCCCCCCTGGTATGGGTCCTGTCTTGTCAAGATAACATGACCTCTGACTGGTGAACTCCTCTAGATTCCCTTTCTCCCTAAATGGAGGGCTTTTAGGTTGTACAATTTCTCTCTGCAGTAAGAGTACATTGTTTGTGTCCACCCCACTGACTTTACTGTAGTTCAACTGATTCTCATTTAGCTCCTCTTCAGTGACGTTGGATACATCCACGTAGCCAATCGCAGTGGAGGTACAGAACATATTCACAGCGGTTCTGTCCATATGAAGTTCTTCATCCCTGTTGTTTTGGCTGTTGACTTGAATTTTGATATTGTTTATGTGTTTGGCAATAGGGTTTTCTGAGGCATCTATCTGTTGTTGGGCACTTAAGTTTTGGATGGACTGTAAATCCGCATAGAAATAAGGTGGATCCAACATGGAGGTGGTCTCAGTGGAAGTAGGCCTGTGGCTTTCTGTTGGAGAATTCATCATTGACTCCTTACTGTCAAACACAACTAGATATTCCAATTGGTCTTTGCAGGACACTGTAGGAGGAAATCCCTGCTGGAACACAGCATTGAGAATGTCCTCGGGCCGCCCATTCTGGTGAGGCAGAATGCATATCATCAGTACTACATGAGCAATTATGTTTTTATTTTCTCTCACAAAAACATAAGGAAGATTTTCCCTTTGCACACTGAGGAAGTTTCATTTCACAGATTAACTCATTACCTTGAGGAGTTGTCCATCAAATCCTTTTATCTTTGGACCAGGAACAGGTGGCAAAACACAATGCTTGATACTGGGGAAAAAAAGAGGATTCAAATGTAATTTTCACTATGGTACACACAACTATCCGTTATCGTAAATGAAGCCATTTCTGTTGACAGAATACTCACTATTTTCTCTTCACAGACAGGATACACGTGCCCACAAGAACAATAAATGACAGAGAGACCCCAACCACAATCCAGTCTGATTTATCTGATCTGGTATCTGGAAAACAAACAACAACAGGGTATTACTAATGTGCGACCAATAAGAGACATTTGGCAAATACAGACTTTTCATTCAAAGGGAAATATATAAAAGGATGAAGCTTACAGTTAGGGACTTCAGCGTAGACCATGGGGCTCCATTCACTCCACAGGCCATGGTCTATCCTGCACTGCACTTGGACCATGAACAGAGCCTCAGGGGGGAGACTGTATATAGCAAACTGGGTCTGTTTGCCTGAGACATACTCCTTTAAAAGGCAAACAGAAGAAAACAAACTGGTGTGAAAGGTTGATCGTGTGACACAGTGAAGACAGTAAAACTTAATCATAAACTCCTAATTAGTAAATAGACAAAAATGAATAGTCTTGACCTCCCACTCGTTCTGTTTCTCTTGTTTAATGCGCAGTTGATAGGTGGGTGTGGTCCATCCTGAGTGAACATCCAGTCCATGAGGTGGTTCCCAGGTCATTAGCAGGTAAGGGCTGTCCTCACTTGGTAAGAATTCAACTGATGCTGTCAAATTTTCCGGGGCATTGGGATACACTGTGAACACACGTAAAGCGAACCAACAAAGGATCCAGAGTGAGTCTTACAACTTTTCTGTTACTAAAACCATTATATATAAGTACATTTACATTTAGTCATTTAGCAGACGCTCTTAAGTAGAATTAAACTTCGAATTGCCTCATGGTAATACGACAAATTCAACGCAGCATTGATGTTATGGTGAAAAACCACTTGTGGTAATAGCTATATGAGGAGATGAACACTGCAAGTGAAAAAACCTGTTCATCCTCATTCTACCCTGGTTAGCGTGTACACGGCTGTCATACCAGTCACACCATTTCTACACTTCCGTACACACAGTACACAATCTATGTGAGACTATTATATGTACTTACAGCCGTGGCCAAAAGTATTTGGGAGCAACAGACATTTTGTGTTTGCAAAGCTTGCTGGCCCTCGGCATAAAATGACTGCTAACATAAGTTCAGTAAGTCATTTCATTAGCACAGGGGAAAGTGTGAACTAGTTCTAGCCAGGTGAAATCACTCTGTCATTCTGATTGGTTTTAAGAACAGACTGACGGCTGTAAAAGAGGGGACTATTTGCATATATTGAAAATGTTCGCCCCAAAAAATCTTAAAAAAAAATATGAAATATGCGTTGTATTCTATAGAAACATGTGAAGCATGTAAAAACATTTTCCTCAAATACTGAACCAGCAAACTTTGCAAAACACAATATAAGTCATTGCCAAAACTTATGGCCACGACTGTACTTACCTATATTCATAACATCCACTTCTAAGGGGTCAGATCTGGTTCTGCCCAGGGAGTTGGAGGCCACTATTGTAATGTTGTAGGTGACCCAGATAGATGTGTGAGTCCTGTCAAAGAAGCAGGAGTGGTCCCCTGCAGACTGGTAATCTGGACACTCAAAGGTTTCATCCGAACTGCACAGAAACAAAACATGAACAATGACGACAGGAGGTTAGGAAATTCAGGCCGTGACTCATACCGATGAAATACTTTCAGAACTCTGTCCCTAGATCTTCTAATGTCCTTTTCTACAAGCACTATTTGTACAATCCAATCGATTAAAATGTCTGGTAAATGAATAAATGTCAAATGTTATGTCCCATGGACTTAAAAGTTACTTATCACTGATATGCAACGTAATTACCTACGGGGAGTATACACAGCACGTATTATACAACCAAATGTTCAGTGAAGTGAGACGTGACTTCAGTGCAGTGCAGTGCATCAATAATTATGTGTGGTTAGCTGTGCGTTCATGTGTCCAGTACACACAGAAGGACTGGCTACACTTTTCGTTCTTTGTCCAGAATCTTTAACAACGTCCTTACTTACAAGGCCATCAAGGAAACACAAAATCGGCTTCAATTTCCTCTAATATAACTGACAGTTTAGAGGATTCATTGGGGTGTAAATACAGACTTCTGAAACACAGTAAACTACTTCTTAGTGGGACTAAGATCCATTATATTTTAAGTGCTTACTCTTCTCTCTGGTAGTAAAGGATGTACGTGGTTGGCAGTCCGCCATCTGAACCAGGCTCCCATCGGCATGTAAAGGTCTCTTTCTCAGGAGATCTACAGTAAAGGTGAACAGGTTGCCCTGGTGGAGACACACCTGGTGGTATAGCAAAAAACAACAACAACCAACTATAAACTCATCATAATCCCAAACTAACATAGCACTGTAAATATGTATATAATATATAATATATAATATACACTGTAATATAATATATCTTATAAATGTACTGAAGCCTATGTTGCAGGGACTTACCAGTGCATATAGGGAATGGTAAAAGAAGCAGGGGCATTAGGTTGACCAGAACCTTTTCCCACATCTTCCCCCAAGTCCTCTGGCAGGAAACAGGAAACCCTGAATATGACATCACAAATTATTAAGATGCTACACATGTTTACAGGGTAGCCAGACTTGTTTTAACTTACAACAACAGACATGGAGGGGAAACAAATAACTGAACACAGGCAAGACATCTAGTAATGGACTTTAAGACTAGTCTGAGTGGCATCTGATAAGACACTGCCTCCAAGGACACTAAGTGGCTATTTACAGTAAGTCTTCAGACCCTCAGACCAAGAAATTAAGTCGATTTATCCTAAACAGACACACACACATTAGTTTTGTTATGACTGTTTGCTTTGTAGAGACTCTAATGAGCCCCGGCACCAATAAACATCCCTTTGAAATCTCTTACACATTATAAGTAATAAGTTGCTCAGAGGGACACGTGATAGTTGGGAGGGAGAAGGGTGGGTAACCTACAGGGAAATCACTCAACCTCTCTAAAACATAGCTCAGTTTAAAAATAAGATTATTGTGCATACAGTATATTCTATCGGACAGAAATCATTAAGAGTTTTCCACTGAGTTGATTCTGTGAGAAAGTTATAATTACCTGAACAAATGTTAACTATTTTTGGAAAGTTTAATATAATTCCAGTTCTACCTTAACCTACCCTTGCATGTACTGCCCTTCAGTCTAGAATCAACCAGAACATTTTGTAAAGGTCTAGTAAAAACAGATACATTATCTGTCATCGACAATGTTTACATTTACATTTAGTCATTTAGCGGACGCTCTTATCCAGAGCGACTTACTATGTTAAAGGACATACAGGCACAGTTTTTCTCCTGAAGGTCATAGCAATGTTTGAACATAATAGCTTCAGCGGAGACGCTGAAACGGTTAAGAACAGGTTAATTAAGAGCCGGATTGATAATGGTCATTCTGATAGCTGGTGATAGCATAGTAGATCAGGTCCTTCATTTTCTCTTAAATGGCCAAAACTCTTTGCAAAGTAGGCATCACAAATATTAGGCTCATAATCACAACAGCTTTTCTATCATGAATTCAATTAAATAGAGGTCGTGTCTCTACTGCAATACTCGTCAGTACACTATCGCTCTCTTGCCCACACCAAGGTTCACTCAAGGCTCCGATTTACACACGCAACGGCCACCTCTTATAAAACCCGCTTGACATGTAAATAACCTGTTCCCAAATTTCGAAATCGGAAATAATCCGGTATGGCCAAATGTACGACTAGGAACCTGATGTTGGCGAGCCTATCTCATAGGCTACAATTACCAGAGAGCTTCAAAGATGTAACATTACTGCTATGTCGCCCCTTGTCAGGTATGGTGACAGTCAGCTGTTCAAATGTGATCTAAATGATGATCTGAGTGAAGGTATACCACCACTCATATCCTATGCGACATGTACTGTACCTACAAAAAGCACACCAAACCATATCAAACAATACACTATAGTGTCTGTCTTAAACATATAGGCTAGGTAGTTTATCTAGTTTATATTCAGTCAAGTTTGGGTTTCATATCTTGCTTGAAGGTTATACAACAAATCAAATACAAGCCAAATACTTTCAACATTCAACCTTATGAAAAAAATCGTAGACTACAATTAAAGTGCGCACAGAAAGCTTTTCCTTCGTACTCGCACTTACCTGGATGTCACTGTCACTCCTTGTCAATAGACCGACTGGAATTCTTACTTTAAAATTAACATAATTAATTCCGTGGAAGTAATAAAATTACTTTTGTTGGCACTCAAATTTCCAATTGAGCATTTCTTCAAAGCGTAGGCTATTTAAAGTTAAGATATCGCCATGCGCATTTCGCACGTAACTCACTACCTGTACGCTGCATTGTAGTGGAAATCTTTCCAGGTATGAAGATTGTTCACAGTTCACTAGGTGTGGCCTTGTGTGACGTGAAAAAACGGCCGGGGTAACTACGATAGGACGGAAGCAACCGAACTCAACAGAGCAATGCACTGCAGTCTGTAGGGGTGTTTTCCAATAAAGAACGCCCGGTTAATTTAGATTAGGCTATGTCTCGTTGTTTATAAAGAGAGAAAAGGAGGCGTTCAAAGCTCGCTAGAAACGAAAACGGTCACTGTTTGTAAGCTTTACCTTAGTGCTACAAACTGCACTACAGTAAAAACCGAAAGAAACACGTAGACAAGTCTAGCATCACCACCTGTTTTTTCAGGAAGTAGCCTGCAAACGTAGCCGAAATCTGTGTTGAGAATATTGAGAACAGTGTTGGAGGTGTTGGAGATGTCGGACTGCGACCGGTCCATGAACATTAACCTTTTGAAGGAGACTGTTTTCAGGAAGTTGTGCGATGTGTTGGATAAAAACAACATTAAAGGATGGAGAAAACTTGGGGAGATGGTCGGCAGTGACAGGCGATTTAAAGTTAGGTAATGGCTGTTTAACCATTAACTTACCATGTTACTGTTTACTGTGATCTTTGCTGAGGGCTGTGAATGTCACACCTGTTTTTATTCGAGTGTAGCAGGTAGGCGATATCATGCCAATACGTTTAAGTCTTTTATCTCCAGAATTTCCCAGAACCTATCTTTTTGACAGAGGTCACATCAACACCAACCGTTCCCTTTATCTAAAAACAAACTAATATCGCTCCAGGTTCAAATGAAAACACTGCCGTTCCCTCTCCTGTGTGTAGTTCAGAGGAGATGGAGATGTGCTCTCTGAAAGTGTTGCAGCTGGAGGGCAGCCCCAGTCGTATGCTGCTCAGACTCATGGGAGAACGAGGATGTACTTTAGGCCAGCTGGTCGATATCCTTCAAACCATGGGCCAGACCGAGGCCTTAAAGTGTGTTAAACCACCAAGTACGTATCATTTACAGTCATGTCATGTTACCAGCCTACATAGCCTACATTTTTCACATCATAATTAATTAAATTGGATTAAATTAATTAATTTAAGTTATATGGCATACTCACAACGACAACATTAATGATTATAGACGTAGGCTAACCAATATAGAATATCCTATCATGAAGAACCACTGTAGTGTATCTACTTCCTATGGTCTCATTTCATTATGTGAACCCAGGTATTCAAATCCTCATCCAACCCCAGTCTGTGTCTATACTTTCCGGACATAACCTGCGCCTAAGCTGCTATGCAGTAGGGAAAACAGATGTTCATTACCAGTGGTTCAAAACCAAAGAAGAGGTATATACATGTGGCTGCAGTACCTATCCCCCTGAAAATATACACTTATTATACATTTTATATCAACGTTTCTCTTTTTGGGGGAACACGGATTAACAGCTGTTATCTCTTGTTTCATCAGGTGCCCAACTGCTCTTCGCCTGATCTCGGGGTCAGTCCTGTGCGACCTGCAGACGCAGGTTTCTATATATGTAGGGTCAACTGTGGAGAGTCCTACGAGTTCAGCCAGTGGGCTCAAGTGGACGTGCTGGACGTAGCCCCATCGTATGGTGAGAGGCAACCGTTCTCGCGCTGACTCACTTGCGCTGACTCACTCGCGCTGACGCAGTCAAGGTTTCACTTTAAAAACACGACATGTCTTTCAGTTCCTCTTGCTCAGTGGCAATCATGGAACCGTCGTCGCCCTCTATGCGACCAATGTCATCATTTCAAACCATGTTGCCCGTCTATTGCATTGTCACAGAGAAGCACTTAGCAGCAATAGTCTTAGGAGAGTTCTGAAGAGGCCTTCTGTTTTCCCCTCCCCAGGGTTGGTCTCCCACTCCCTGCAGGGTAGGCTGAAGGTAGCGATACAGCCCCAGGCACAGAAGCTCTTCCTGGGGGACTGTCTGCAGCTGGAGTGTGGCGCCGCGGGGAGGCCCATTCCTCGATACCTGTGGCACAGGAACGGGGTTCCCTTACCAAACACCACCAAGAGGAAGTTAACGGTGAGAGGACGTAAACCAACAATCTAACTCCCAACCCAACACATACAGTGCCCTCCAAAAGTATTGGAACAGTGAGGCCAATTCCTTTATTTTTGCTGTAGACTGAAAACATTTGGGCTTGACATCAATTGATGAATGTGAAACCAGAGATCAACGTTTCAGCTTTTATTTCCAGGTATTTACATCAGGATCTGATGCACAAATTAGAAAATATCACCTTTTTGTTCGAACCCACCCATTTGTCACGTGAGCAAAAGTATTGGAACATATGACTGACAGGTGTGTTTTGTTGCCCAGGTGTGTCCTATTACATACATTATTCAATCAATAAATACCACTGAATGTCTACACTCAGGTTCAGATTGGGTAAGATAGGTTTTGTCTATGCAGACTGTATTCAGAGGTGAAAACAACATGAAAACCGGAGCGCTGTCTTTGGGTGAAAAACAAGCAATTGTGAGTCTTAGAGAAGATGGAAAATCAATCAGAGCCATTGCAGAAACATTGGCCATAGCCAGTACAACCATTTGGAATGTCCTGAAAAAGAAGAAAACTACTGGTGTACTAAGTAACAGACCTCGAACAGGTAGACCAAGGAAAACATCAGCAGTTGATGACAGAAACATTGTGAGAGCTGTAAAGAAAGACCCTAAAACAACTGTTAGTGAGATCAGCAACAACCTCCAGATGGCAGGAGTGAAGGTATCACTATCTACTGTTCGCAGAAGACTTCATGAACAAAAGTACAAGGGCTACACCAGAAGATGCAAACCACTCATTAGCAAGAAGAATAGGAAGGCCAGGCTGGAATTTGCCAAAAAGTACAGAGATGAACCTCAAAAATTCTGGGACAAAGTTTTATGGACTGATGAGACAAAGATTAACTTTTACCAAAGTGATGGAAAGGCTAAAGTTTGGAGAAAGAAAGGAACTGCTCATGATCCCAAACACACAAGCTCATCTGTGAAACACGGTGGAGGTAATGTCATGGCTTGGGCTTGCATGGCTTCTTCTAGGACGGGCTCATTAATCTTCATTGAGGATGTAACACATGATGGCAGCAGCAAAATGAACTCGGAAGTCTACAGAAACATTTTGTCTGCCAATTTAAGGAAAGATGCAACCAAACTGATTGGCAGAGCCTTCATCATGCAGCAAGATAACGACCCAAAACACACTGCCAAAACAACAAAGGAGTTCATGAGGGGCAAGAAATGGAAGGTATTAGACTGGCCAAGTCAATCTCCAGACTTAAACCCTATAGAGCATGCATTTTACCTGCTTAAGAGGAGACTGAAGGGAGGAACCCCACAAAACAAACAACAACTGAAAGAGGCTGCAGTGAAAGCCTGGGAAAGCATCAAAAAGGAAGAATGCAAAAGTTTGGTGACGTCAATGGGTCACAGACTTGCTGCAGTTATTGAAAGCAAAGGATTTGCAACTAAATATTAAGTCTTATTCACTTAAATATGTTTTAAGTATATCTGTTCCAATACTTTTGCTCACATGACAAATGGGTGGATTCAAACAAAATGTGATATTTTCTTAGTTGTGCATCAGATCCTGATGTAAATACCTGGAAATAAAAGCTGAAACGTTGATCTCTGGTCTCACGTTCATTATTTGATGTCAAGCCCAAATGTTTTCAGTCTACAGCAAAAATAAAGGAATTCGCCTCACTGTTCCAATACTTTTGGAGGGCACTGTAGATGGAATAACAGATGTTTTATTACGTAACGATACAAACGTGTGGACATACAAATGTACATGTCCATAATCCTGAAATAATCATACGTGTTAACTAACCGCAATGTTTGATTGTTGTTATGATCAGTGACCTATGCACTTTTGTAAAGCTCTCTTTTGGAAGTCGTTTTCGATAAAAGCGTCTGCTAAATGCATAAATGTGAATGTATACCGTATGTAAACTGTACGTAATACGTGTACAGTTGCCAAAATAATGACATTGAGAAATTCATGTTTGTTGGAGGTTGATGTTTATGTTGATTTGAGAATGTGCCTTCTCTGTATGCATGTCAACAGATTCAGTATTTGTCGATGGAGCATCGTGGAAAGTATCGCTGTGAGATTAGCAGTAACAATGAAAGCACGTGGACGAATGAAGTGGAGGTTGTTGTAGGTATGTCACATGACTTCTTGTACCTGTATCATAGCAGGTATGTTGTTGGCCCAAATGTAGTGACACCTCTGTGCTGATGTGCCCTTGTTCTTTACGACAAAAAAGGACCAAGGATTTCTGTCCAGGTGTCAGGGGCAATGGAATGCTCTGAAGGTAGAGTGTGTGGACCTGACTCTGACTCGTGTGGGCTTGGTTAAGGCATTGCCAAAATCCTGGATAATTTGACATTATGTATAATTTCATCCCTACCATGGCATGTCAGATACTAACGAGATAGAAACTGTGGTTAGAACCAGAACATGCATTGCTGTAACCAACTAACCTATCCACATCATTTGCAGTAACAAATCTTGTCATGTTCTGGTGTTTCCTCTACCCATTTAATCTCAGGTGCTGCATGACACAGGTGTTCATTCAATCGTCCGATTTGATGATTTATCTTCACCAAGCAAAATCACACTAATCTCGCCACTGTTTTCTGTTCTAAAACTTGTTTCATTCTGTAGAACCCCTGACCAACATTGCTTATTAGTGTTGCATGTACTCCCAATCAAGAACATTTCATAAATAGGATGACTGGGAACTAATTGGTTTAACTCAACTTGGAATGGCATGAATGATGAAACTCATTTCATGATCTAACTCTGTAAGCTGCAATGACATACGACTCTGTCGTTGTGACAACTGACATTATTTTATCTGCTTCTGTTTTACCACAGAGGATTTCTATGAACTTGGACCAAGTATGTCATATTTTCCCTCTAATGTTTTACTGTATGTTTGACCATTAGCTTTTATCATTATTTGATTTTTAATCATTTGGAGTTACATAACTTAGATAATGACTATATCTTCACATTGCACTATGTTAATAATAACCTTGTGCCTTGACAGTTGGTGCCAGTGAATTTATGCTCAATAACGTTCAAGAACAGCCTTATGGTAAGTTAAACTAGAAAAAAACGAATCAAGCCTCTCTTCCTTGAAGCTGAAAGCAGTAGGACATTTCTAAATGATCTGTGGTTAATATTGACTTGCTGTTCTAGTTCCTTAAAAGGGAGATTTTATATCTGTCTTGCTGCAGGACATGATTTGGTGACCAACAGTACAGTGTCAGGACATTATATAACAACTTTCTCACTTCCTTAATGGTCTTCAAACTATTACTGTAAAATAAACTCCACAGGGAAATCTGCTTGGTGTGGTTACTGGATACAGTAGTTATAAAACAATAAAAGTATAACATTATACGATATTGTACTTATAGTACTATACTTTTGGGAAGTAATTGCCTTTAAAGTATTGGCAAGGTGTAATTTTTAATGTAACTATGCTGGGGATATCATTATGGTCCTGACTTGCTTGTCTCCCCATCCTAGCTACTGATAAAGTGGCGTTGCTGATAGGCAACCTGTCCTACCACAACCACCCTCAGTTGAAGGCACCTATGGTGGACGTGTACGACCTCACCAACCTCCTCCGCCAGCTGAACTTCAAGGTGGTGTCGCTGTTGGACCTCACAGAGTCTGAGATGCGAAACGCAGTCGACGAGTTTCTGCTCCTGCTGCACAAGGGAGTGTACGGTAGGCTATGCACCACTGGGATGTTCTAGAGTGTTCTGCAGCACAAGGGACTGTACGGTAGGCTACGCACCACTGGGATGGTCTAGACTCTAGAACTCTTTGTAGAACTCTTTGTACATGAACACTCTAGAATCTAGTGTTCATGTACATAAGGGCGGGTGGATAAAAGAGTCTGCTGAATAAACAACGAATAAATAAACCAATACCATTTTAAAAGGTTATATGTAAAAGTTTTATGTAGATTAAATAGATCTAATAACTTTATAATAATGTCAATCAACGAATACATAAAATAATGAGACAATAGTATGTCTTATTCATGTTTTAAAGAGTCATCCCCCATCACATCATTTCTTTTCCTCAGGTCTACTGTACTACGCAGGGCATGGTTACGAAAACTACGGCAAAAGTTTCATGGTCCCGGTAGACGCTCCCAACCCGTACCGCTCAGCCAACTGTCTGTGTGTGCAGAGCGTCCTCAAACTGATGCAGGACAAAGAGACTGGCCTCAATGTCTTCCTGCTGGACATGTGCAGGAAGAGGTGAGCGGAAGTTCCAGACAAAGTTGTGTATTTGTTGTACTGACGTTCGTCAGTTTGCTTTCAGAGATGGTTGTTTGGACGACGTCAGATTGAGTTGTTGCGTTTGGCTATGCAGAATTATAATGTGTATCACCGATTTCTTTTCTCAGAAATATTCATGATGATATTACACCAAATATTGTATTGAGGGTCACGGCTAACATTGTTTTTGGATATGCAACGTGAGTTTATCTACAATTTGAATATATTGACCAAATACATCCTCATACAGTATGTCCTCAACTAATGTGATGTTTTTTTTATTAAGTTGCCAAGACGCTGAAGCATTTGAGTTGAGCTCAAACGGATTGACTAACGGTGTTTTCGTCAAGTTTCTGAAGAAACGTCTACTGAACGATGAGAAAATCACAGTTTTACTGGACAGAGTAGCTGAGGGTAAGATGGTAAAAGTTGCAGTGTCATGTGCTACAAACCTCCATAAACCCGCTACTCAGCTAATGAGATCATTCTGTGCAGACATGGGTCAGTTTGATGCTACTAAGGGGAAGCAGGCCCTTGAGATCCGAAGTAGCCTATCAGAAAGAAAGGCTCTGACCGACCCTATTCTGCCCGGTGACAGCTCTGATATGGCCCTGGCACACAACCGTCAGTGGGCCAAAGCTCATGGTAAGGCCACACCCTCAACTCTTAGACCAAATGATGTTTTCCTGTTTACAGTTTGAGAGGAACACTTTTCAAAAGCACATTAAGGATAGTTAGTTACTTCACATAGTTTATCAGTAGTAGGTTGCTTAAAGTAGGTTAACGAATGAAGGAATGATTAAAATAGGTTATCTGTTGACTATTTCATCATATGGACGACTTATTTTATGTTTGTTTATCTACACCATAAAACCTTTTTTTATTGAAGAGAGAAGTAAATACGACTGTACGGTACTTCCTGAAGCCATTGTGTTGATCTTTCTAGAACTTCCAGAAAGCATGTGCCTTGACTTTGAGTGTGGAGCCAAGATCAAGATGGGCTTTGCAGCCGAGTTCTCTAACGTGCTCGTTATTTACACCCACATCGTAAAGAAGCCTGCCGACATGTCCCTTTGCCAGGCTCATGTCACCAACTTCTCCCCGGTGAGAAAGATCAAAGATTATAATCATAACAATCTCCTCTTACATTTACATTTAGTCATTTAGCAGACGCTTTTATCCAGAGCGACTTACAGTAGGTACAGGGACAGTCCCCCCGAGGCAAGTAAGGTGAAATGCCTTGCCCAAGGACACAACATCATTTGGCACAGCGGGGAATCGATCCGGCAACCTTCTGATTACCAGCCCGACTCCCCCACCGCTAAGCCATCTGACTCCCGTCTTCTGTCGAAGGAGTAGATAATAGCCCCTGATTAAACTCTTGTGCTGCCTTCTGGTCATTGTGACCCACCGTCATGGTGCAAAAGGTGGGTCACAATGACCCCGAAGGCAGCACCAGGGTTAAATCGGCATTGCATGGCATTGTGGTTTGTTTTAACATGTATTCCACGCGCACCAGTAAAATAGGATTCTACTTTTTTATAATTATACGCTAGCTCCACAGAGAAGTCTAACTGTCCTTATGGCCTCACCAGGACCTGGATGTGGACCCTAAGGTGATGAACAGAGAGACTCCAGAAGACACGGGCATCTACTTCCTCTCCAGCAGTCTGCCCCAGCACTGCCTCTACACCAGACTCAGCTCTCTGCAGAAGCTGCGGGTAAGATGACGCCTTCTGTTCCAATGGAACAGTTCTGTTTGTGTGTCGAGGAGTCTCACGTGTTCATTTGGCAGGCGCCTTTTATCCAAAGCAACGTATGGGCGAATGCTCTACGACTTGAGATACGACCTGTGCCCAGTACGGTAGAGAACTGGGAGAGCTGTTCCTGTTTATGGAGCTTGTAGCTTGCCTTTTCATTGTTTTGTTGTTTTACTGTAGACTGTTCACTTGACCCTGTAGTCAATCTAGTGTTGGTCATAGGGTTCAGAAAGTATGAGTATCTCTGACTGAAATGCTGATGTGAATAGCTCAGTGGTAAAGCATTTGACTGTTAAGTAAGAGTTTGCAGGTTCCAATCCAGCCCTATCCACTGTTATTGTCGCTAAGGGAAAAAGCATCTGCTTATTGATAACATTATTATCCTCCAGATGTTTTAGTTTTTTGTCTTCCAAACTCCCATCTACGGTGTGTCTTTTCTGATGGTTGTGTAGGAGGAGCTGGTCTTCACTGTCTGCCTCCAGGGGACCTTCACCGCCCTGGACCAGGTGGTGGACTGGAAAACCCACGTGAACATCGGCAAGCCGCTCATCGCCAGGCTGGACCTGCACCGGGCCATGCGCAGGAACAGCTGTCTGCAGACCTGCCTGATGCCCCACAGCCCCTGCCACAGCCCTTGCCACAGCCCTGGGCCAGAGCACCTCCACCTCCCTCAGCTCCACGCCCAGGGCCCCAGCTCCACTAACCTGTCACTAACCCCACCCTGCCACAGCCCGTACCTGGATGTGTGCGAAGCCTCGCAAGGCGCTGTGGGAGGCTACTGCAGCTCCACCACATATGACAACGTCAGCCAGTACCAGTATGGAGTCACCAGTGTCCCAGCAGCCTTGTCCCCAAGCTCACTGGGCAGGGTCAGCATTCCCATAGAAACCACAGATGACATAAACGAGCTGCAGGCGGTCTTTATTAACAGTCTGCATCTTCACCGGTAAGAAGGCCTCATCGAGATTGCTAAAACAATTTTTTCAAAACGGTAAAAAAAAAATTCAAAACTGTAAAAACAAAACCAAATATTCAAACTCAATTTCCAAAACCTCTGACTCTTCTGGTCAAATCAAACACTCGCTCCTAAATCATGTAACCTGTGCTCAAAATCAAACTATGCTGTCAGATCATAAACACAACCAATCAATATATAAACTCTATGGAGCAATCATTAGACACAACACAAAAAAATTGAGAACACAGAATCCAGGGCATGTAGTTGTAAAGAAGAATTTGTTTATGTTTACAGTAAATTCATTAACTGTAGCAATAAAGAAAATTGATTTTGGATTTTGAAACACTGGATTTAGATGACACTGTCCTGATGTATGACTATGTTTAGCCTGTGTTCTGCACCTCTTTTTCGCCAACCGTCTCTGGAGGAGGGGATCCCTCACTGAATTGCTCATCCCAAGGTTTCTGTAAAATGTTTCTCAAGTGAGTTTTTCTGGGAGTTTTTCCTTGTCTTCCTTGAAGCTTATGGTTGGCTGAGGGGCAGTTCTATGGGCGTATGTGAAGCCCTCTGTGACATTGCTTGTAAAAAGGGCTATACAAATACTGTAAATTTGATTTGAAAATATTACAGTAAGCATCACAACTTAGTACTCTCAACAAAGAACAAAGAAAAAACCCTCTGGTGTGCTGGATCCAGCCTTGAAAACCCCTCCACACCTATGTCACCACAGGCCAATTCTATTGGCTGAAGGAAATTTACCCTGGTATATGGGTTTCTGTCATAGACCTTCTACAGCCATGCAGAGAAAAATTCTTCAATTGGGTTGAGAAAAGGGCTATATGGTGGAAGGCAAACATTTACAGTAAAAAAGCTGGTTGATGTTGAACTATTCTCGTACATGGAAACCACAGTGAAAGCTGACATTGTCCCAAACCACCATTAGAAACAAGTGTGAACAATTTTGAGTCATTGTGTTTTACAGATGACAACTGTGTTGTAGTTGTGTTTACTGTTTGCCGCCTGTGTTTACCATTTTGCAGCACAAGTGCATCACAGTGCAAAATGTGTTTAATGAATGAGAATGTGTTTAGAGGTTTGCCAAAAGAGTGTCTGATTTGACAAATTGGTTTAGTTCACTGACCATTTGATTCAGAGAATGGGGTTTAGTGTTTTAGCAATTGTGAAAAACTGTAAACTCAGCAGCATAAGAAGCTCCTGTTTTTTTATTTTTGCTAAGAAATCATCTTGACCTACATCATAGTATTTCTCAGCTTTTTTGGACGCTACCTCTATTTTGGAATCAAATATTTTGACTTATACACTGACATGCATGACCATATAGGTGTTTGACCAAACTGTCTTCATATTATGATTTTGTAAACCATTTACAGATAGTTATTTTATAAACCTTCCAGTTTTTTATCCACTAGCGAGCATAGTCAATATGTTAACCTAATGTATGAAAAATACTTCAGTTTGTATGCGGTTCTTATGAAACATCTAGGTATTTATTACAAACAGGCAGGCAAAAGTACAAAATCCAGTTGTATACAGTCTGTCAATAAACGTTTTTCATTCGAGAAATTCAAAGAAATAAAAATGTTAAATGGACAATATTAAATTTACTGTCAAAGTCAAACAACTAACAGCATTCTCTTTCGTCAGTGTTGAACCTGCTTTGCACAAGGCTCACTGTGCACAACAAATAACAGGGAAACCATACATGTCTTAACAAAGAAAGTTAACTCATTACCCTGTCAAGTTTTCCTCAAAACCTCCCATAGCCATAGGGCAGGTTATACTTCACCTGTCCAGGAGACTGCCTGTTGACAGATTAACCAAACTAAGGTAGCCTGAAGAAGTAATCAGAGCTGGAATGTGTCAGGGAAGTAAAATTAATACTTGGAGTAGGGAACTAATCTTGAACAGGTCATACATGGGTCAAAGAGTATTTGAAACCCTTTAAAACACAGCACGTTTGTAAGCACCCATCTCAAACCCCACCCAAGCTCAAAGGAAAAGATTTTGAAATACAATTTGACCCATTTGAAGGGCAAATCTTGCTTCAATAGTCTCTGGTCCTCACATGACAGAGCACTTCTCCTCCGCCTTGGTCTTCATCTCCGTGGCCATGGCGGATGCCTTCTCCTTGATCTGGTCCATGTCCATGTTCTGCAGGTTCTGCATCTGCCCCAGGAGGGAGTCGTTTTGCTCTTCCTCCGCCACGTCGTCTTCCACCATCTTGAGAAGCTCATCGGGGACGTCGATGTCATCTCCCGCCAACTGGATCATATTCTCGTCCTGTTCACTCTGAGGGTATGAACACGGGTGTCGAGGTCAGACCAGCACTGACAAAGATGGCTGTTTAAGAACATTTCTCTTTCACTTGTTAAAGAGTGATTCTAATTGTCGTTATCTAACTTCATCTCCTCCTTGTTCTGGCACTGAACAGAAAAAACCCTGATTGGCTCAGCAACAAACAAATAAGACAACAAGCTTAGTTTAGGATGCCAAGAGGTTATCTATGCTAGGTTAGCAGCCCTGCTATACCAGGCCTGGGGGACAGATGGCTCTGACACACAGGACATTTTAGAGCCCAGGAAACACCAGGGACATCCAAGTTCACTAAGTCTTTTTCTGATGCTGTAATCCCTTCGCTTCATACAGACACGCTCCTAGTTAAGTGCTTAGTCACACACTGGAGAGATAGACAGACCGGTACACAGGCAAAAACTGTTGCATCACCTACGTCCGTTGAGGTAGTAATTGTGATTACGAGAGACATTGCGTAAATTTCTCACCTCGCGTCTCATTTCTTGCGATGGCTTCGGTTCCAGGATTTATAAAGAGCTTACGGTTTACAGGAATTTACAAGTGGAAAGGGAGAGGAGAGTCTCTCACCTTTGGCAGTCTGTATTTATCTCTGAGGCAGGTCCGCAAGGTTGCCCTCTCAGCCTTCTTTACCAGGAACTCAGCATCTCTCTCCATCCTTTTTATTTTTTTTTAGATAGGAACAAAAAACATGACATCCAATCAGTCAGGTAATACCACACTTTTTTTATTTTTTATTAAATGACAATTTCATACTTACATAACATATTTACAGACATAACATAAACATTTTAAAATTAATTAGCACAAAACTGATTGCAGATTTTTTGGGGATTTATGTTTAAATATTGCAGGCATTACAAAGGGTAGTATAAGAGTTTTTTCAACAATAAATTCAAACATGGCTTCTGTCGTGTATTATAAATTATGATTTAGTCAATCGCATTATAATAATAATAATAATAATAATAATAATAATAATAATAATAAATAGAGATTAAGCCTGCGAACCCTTTTTTTGTACCATTTTAATGAAATAAAACTGTTCTTCAGAAAAGGAAATATTTTACCATTAACACTGTATTTTCTTAGACCAACATGTATCAGTGGCTTTGTATTATATATATTTTTGTATCGTATTTTTTCCATCGTTACTCTTTTGGAACTTTACATAATGCAGTTTTACAAGTTTTCTATCCATACTTACTTTTCGTCCACCAGCTGTTTCTGGTACTCCTCAGCCTCCTCCCGTGACATCCCATCGGTCGACATGGTGTGTCTCTGTCTGTCTGGGTCCTCTTCCTCCCTCAGGAACGTCTACAGCTGGCTCCTCTCAACACTCCTCACTGGACTGAGCAACTTCTGAACTCCTCGCAGGGAGCTCCAGAGAGAGACGACTGGTCCACCCAGGAGATTTGTTGCACTTTTCCTTTTTTTTCCAGTCAGGCTACAGGTTTCGGACGCTGCCCCTGGATTGGCCTGCCTGTGGGCCGGACCAATGGGAACCGACGCTCGGTCTGAGGGACAGCGTAGTCAAGGGCACCCTGACAACTGACAGCATGAGCCAGAAAGGAGAGAATTGTGCCGACGCCATAATCTGGTTTAAGCCTCTTGGGAGCATGTTCTTTCAATTAGAAAAAAATGCAATATTCCTAATGAAACTGAAAGCTCACACAATCGACTTTCAGACGTGGCAATGCAGTGGATTGGCCTGGTGAACAAGTTGATTTTACTAGCGCAGGGTCACGCTCTGTCCCAAACTGCACATGCCTGTTTGGCATTAATCCCTTTACATAAAGAACCAAAGCATGTGTGCCAAAAGATGTCCCAGACAGACAGACTGAGATAGCCGGATTGATACACTGCTGAGTAAAAGAGGAAATCACGGGTAATCTCCCTCCTTTGTTCAAACAATGTGCTTGAAGAATCTCCTCCATTTATGGAAAAACCATTTGCATCGGTATCTCTAAACTACCCCACTTTTTGCAAAATCATATATTCAAAAGTATGGTAAATAGAGAAGGACTCTTTAAAAAACAAAACAACAACAACATGTGAACATGAGTAATACTTAGTTCACAAATGTTTTGGATGAAAGGAATAATTACATACTAAAAATCATGGTAGGGATTATGGGTGCGTGAGTTTAATGGCATGTGACCTACCCCATGGTTTTGGGAGTAAGGTGTTAAATCCAAAATGGCAGCAACATATGACCTACCACTAGGTGGGTTCATGTTACACCCCTCAGTTCCTTCAGAGCAGTAAAGCCCCGCAAGTGTAATTCCCATACACATTAGCAAGGATTCGTACTGCGTCACACATACCGTGTGGGCCAGGTCTGTATAAACACAGAGATACAGTGGAAAAGACAGCAAAAAAATGCTTTGAGTTACACTGTTCTGCTGTCCTGTGGTGTGGGAGCTGAGTCAGCCTCTCCCTTGGAGCGTGTGTGAATAATGGATGAACACCAGGAGGCAGTAGGCTGATATCTGTGGTACGTCACGGATGCTGAGGAGGAAGCGGGGGAAGGGGACTCCAAGCCAATACGCAGCTAGCATCAGTAGAAAGAGGGAGGGAGGGGGGGGGGGTGAGAGAGGGAGAGAGTGGTCTGCTGAAGGCAGGACGGCAGAAGAGAGAACAAGAACTGACTGAGGCAAACATGTCATCTACCTTGATCCACTCCCTCTGGTTCCTCCTGGTCCTCTTCTCCAGAGGCATCGACACAAGTAAATAACCGTTTTTTATCATTTGGGGGTGTAAATGAACTGGGATTCTTTTCATTTTCAACCTGTTCTCTGACTAGCTGGCTGTTCATGTGACCTTGGAGACCGATAACTGAATGTGACAGTGTGTCTGTGTTACAGCAGTACTGCATGTTGCAGAATAGACATACTGTACCGTGTTATATTCCCACTTTGTAATGGATGTGAGGTATTTTGGGTTGTACATGGACCGCAGTTTACACTAGTATCCTGGTTGCGTTGATGTAATTTCCTCTGCAAGGCAACATTTCTTTTATTTTCTTTACTGAGCTAGTTGAGAGGATGCACTGGTGAAGTCAGGTTTACTCCAGAATGCGCCACTGGCACTTCATAAAGCACTTCAAAGGTTGTTGTGTACTCAATTTTTGCCATGACATAATGAATGTCACATAACATGTTCAATAGTAGTAGACAGTGCTCTGCACAGCCAAAACAATGGCAAGGGCGTAAAGGGCGGCGACTATACAAACAGGAACAAAGTAGAACGTTATCAGAAGAAGCATTTGAAAATTAGTTAATTTAATCAGGGTTTATGTAGTACCAACAATGCTCATTATAAAACACTGAAAATGAAGCATATTTCCCTTACAGCTGAAACACCACCTCCGTTGGTCCCAGATGACCCACCAGCACTGCTTGAAAAGAGTGTGGTCCTTAAGGGTGACTATACATTTAGCAACAGACGTTTTTGTCATTTAACAATGGGATAAACACTGGGGTGAAGGTTCTCCTAAAGGATTACTATGTTGTTAGATCCATAAACTGTAAGATATTTTATTGCTATCTCTGCTATTTTACAAATACAACGCCTCAGGTAGTTATAAACATGGACAAGATAACAATGGTAATTGAAAGGGTTGAATTAAGTAACCATGAAGTACAAACATATTGATTAGGTTCCTTCACTTTTACAAGATGTTTAAAAATAGCTGTCTCATTCCGGCCTGTTTGTTCTGTGCTTAAATTCTCATCCAAACTTCGAACATACAGGTGACAGTCATGTTGAAAATGTTGAACTTTTGGAACCCATCAAGGTAAAGTTAGACTGTACCTGGACAGGTAACAAAACCAAATTGCCCAACATTACTGGGTATTGGAAAAAAGATGGGATTGAAATTGATAACACTCAAGTCAGAGTACAATTGGAAAATGAGCGGTATAATCTCAAAAAAGTGTAAGTATGAGTTTGATTGTTCTGTCAAATTTAGGGATTTAGGGAACTGACATTTGCGTTTGGAATCTTATGACTTGCATACATTCAAATGTTTAAGTGTCACAGTATTATAAAGATGTTGTCAAGGAGAGAACATGACAGTGCTTTAACATAGTATTGGCTATACAGAAATGCACATTACGTTCTACAAGTGTGTTGACTCAGCGATAGGAAACATAATGTTTTAGTTCGTCAGAGTTGTGGTTCTTATCCTATAGTTGTGACAATCATTTCTTTCACAGGTTCAGCATTAATAAAGATAACCTGGGGGATTACTCCTGTGTCTTTGTCGGTTCACAAGATGGGGCGAAAATAGACTTCCATTTGGCAGGTAGGCCAATGTCCTCTCATTCCACTTTTAAACGTGTCACAAAATCACGTTTCACAGTGTGTCTCATTCACGGTCATGTGTACCAGCGGTCTTCAACCCCGGTCCTCATGGCCCACTGTTCAGTATGTTTCTAGATGTTTCCCCGTTCCAACTCACCGGATTCAAATGAATAGTTGTCAACCAACCTAAGTATTTGAATCAGGTGGGTTGGAGCAAGGGGAAACATCTAGAACGTACAGGAAAGTGGGTCCAGAGGCTTTTCAAGTAGGCAAAATATATGTATGTGTTGAAGTATTGAGAAGGCAATGTTGGTGGGTTATAGCTCAGTGGTTAGAGGATTTGACTGCAGATCAGGTTTAGACCTTCCCTGTGAGTTACATTGCTTTGGATAAAAGCACTGGCGAAATTACATTTTCGTGATTACTTTCCCAGCACCAAAGATGAGTGACATGAGAGACAAGCCAGTTGTGAGCTATGTTGGTGACTCAGTGGTGATTGATTGTAAATCAAAGAAACCTCCGGTCTATTGGCTCTGGTATAAAGTCAATGGGACCGAGAAGGTGAGTAACACACCACATAGCCTTGATGGTACTCTTGGGCACTGTGAAGGAATATGACTAAGTGTATCTTCTGGTGCTTGGATCTTTCAGGAGCTTATTGACACGGGAGCTAACTCTTCGCGCCACAGGATGCATGTCAACGCCGAAGGGTATCATTCCAAACTGACGGTGCTGCTGGTGAACGAGTCTGATGCCGGGATCTACTCATGCAGCGCGGTCTTCCACATCGGCGCCAGTGAAGGCCACGTGGAACTACGGGTTATCACCTTCATAGAACCCCTCAAGCCTTTCCTAGCCATCCTGGTGGAGGTTGTCGTCTTGGTCTTCCTTATTCTACTGTGTGAGAAACGCAACTCGCGGAAGCAAAACCACTCAGGTAAAACCAGTGGAACAACCAGAGCTTGTTTCATTTCATGTGGGCAGGTTATAAATCTTATCATTAGAAATGGGGCTTATCAACATAACCTCCTCGACATCTCGGGGGTGACATTGTGTTGATAAACACAAGAGTAAACTGTCGTTCTTCTCAGGAAATGAAAATCAAAGTGCCCAAACCAGTAAGCTGTAAGTATTTTTAAATCTGTCAAAATGTGTTCATTTATCAGATGATTTTATCCAACGCAACATAAAATTGGTGTATAATAACAGTCTCACAGCGGATAGTGCCAAGAAACATCGATCTATTTTATGATTTCAGGGCACAAGGAGAAAATGGGATGGAAGAAAGTTCCACAATAAGACAAAGAAAGATGTAAACATCAACAGAGGTCAAAGTCATATCAGGTTTGATCTGTTTCAACTCATTTTCATCAGAATATAAAATTCATTTACATTCAAGAAAGAATGTTTTAGCATTTGAATTCCAAACTGCTTCCTGAAATAAACCATAATGGATTCAGTCACTGGTAAATCTATTCATGAAATGTTCCTAGTGCTTTTGTTTTCAGAGGTTGAGGTATTTTGGATGATTATTGTTGCAAAACTATGGCCACAGTCTGTCACAAATGAATAGTTGCAATGTATTTTGTAACCCAAAGAAAAGTGAGTCAGCCTTACTGAATGAGGAGTTCCATATCTTTCTGTATGCTTGTGTTATTCATGTTTGCTCCGGTTCTTCCATATCCTGCTTGAGAACATATTAGCACTAGGGGTGGGCGATACTGCAAAATTTGGTATTGATCCGATACCAAGTAAATACAAGGCCAGTATTTGGCGCATTGGCATTGCTTTCCCCTACACAAAAGTAGATCAGATGCTTTTCAAAGTAAAAAGTATCGGTATCGGCAATACTGGCCCTGTATTTACTTGGTATCGGATCGATACCAAATTTTGCAGTATCGCCCACCCAAAGTTTGCATAATCACTATGATGTAAAGGGAGTTGTGTACTGAATGTAAACAAGAAAAAATTTAAATGTAGGTATTGATCTTTTCACGCGAGTATCGATCAATACTGATACCAATGTTGGTATCGATACTATCGATACTTTAGATCGATCCGCCCACCCCTAATAAGCACTGTCAATGGTTTGTGGACAATTGATTAATCACTTTTTAATTAATTGAGTTTTACATCCACATTTTTGTTGCATCTTGAGTTTGTGTTTGCTGCTAGTTTTACTTGTACTACTGCACTCTGATTTATGTGTGCAATGCCTTAACTCGGCAACTTTAAAGCATTTGCTAAATGATAATTACATAAGGTACTACACTACACTGTTCTGGGATTCTGTTAACTTCTGGTGTCTTGGTTGTTTGTATCCAAAAAGCAGTGTGCCTATACAAAATCCATACATATGGTAATATACATTAGATATAACCTGTGTCAATTTTTGATGTGTTATCTCTTATCTCACTTATCTCAATCTGTGTATGGTTCTCACGTAATAAGCTGTTTTGCACCATCTAGTGGCAAAAAAAATAAACCAAATTCAAACACTTGAGGCTAAACTCGACCCATTTAATGTATTTGTATTTGAGTTAAAGTGAAACTATTCATTCTTACAAGCAATTAACCATCTCACCCAAATATTTTCCAACATGAATATACACTATATATTTACCATACACATTTGTCATGTATGATCATGAGTTACAACTTCAAAGACTCCCTGGTGCAGTCTCATTCCTGATTCGTCCTATTCACGGCTTGTTCATCAAGAACTGAACCAGCAGTTTCAGCACAGAGTCGTCCAGGCCGATCACAGCCCCATCTTGGACAGATTCATACAGACGCATGCTCGTTGTCCCCCAGAGAACGTTCTTCCTCGGGTTCCCTGAGTCGGTCTCCGCGGACAAGGCCAGTGTGTTCAGCTGATAGCAGAAGAACGAGAAGTATTGGCCGTCTGTGATCACAGCCTGGGACACGAAGGGTCTGGTCACATCCTCGTAGCTCCAGAAACCTACGGATATAGAGACAGCAAGCGTTATCACAATTAAGTTTCATGAATTTGCTTCCACAGCTGTTTCCACCACTATGGAGAGGCATACAAATTTAGGAATGCTAGATGTCTAAAGCAGAAACCAGTCACGGCAAATATCTTGTTGTAGGAAACGTTTGTATCGGTGTATGGTGACTCTGCACATGGGAAGGTTATCTGATATTTAGGCAATGACACCCTACCTTGATACATGGCCTGGGCCCCAGTCCATGCAAAGAGACTGGCAATGGCATTGGACCTCAGGAAGACCTCGATTTGGTCCTCCAAGTTACGTTTGATCATGTTGTCTCGGCGGTACCGGTCCGGGACCAGGTGGAACTGGGTGTGTCCATAGCAGGCCGGGTCAGGGACCTTGGCACCTGGATCGACGAAGATGTTAAGATACTTAGACTTTCCATGTACCCAACAGTGTCACAGACCAACGATAGTTATGGTTTACAGCCTCGTCATTTCCAGTGTCGTCGGTGTCGACGTTCGTGTCTTACCTGTGAAGATGTTGTTGTCGTACTGCTGTCTGAACATGGGCAGCAGGTCAGGAGCAAACTTAACTTCTGGGACATCTGCTGTGTTTGATGCCTCAAGTGGGATGAACTGAAACACAGGGATCAAGCCGATATGGATACTGCCTTTGACATCCGACGGGTCTAACTCCAGCTGACTTGTTAGAGCTACATCTAATAACCATCCCTGAGTTGTCATTCATTTTGCACAGTGTGTGTGTATTAGTATAGATGTGTAATTAGTCTAACTCATACCTCTGGAAGCTGTTGATGTACCCTAATTTGACTATGTGGTTTGTCATCTATCTGGAATCTGATGGGCTCCACTCTGCCTCTCCGGTGTCCCCTAGGGATGGTCCTCTGCCCTCTTAGCCAGTAAAAGTTGACCTGAGGGTCCAGGTCTGCAGGGCACAACATCGACACAAACGTCACCTCAAAACAATGCATTATGAAGACCTCACTACTTAAACGGACGATTTGTGGGACACTGAGATAAAGCCATAAACAATCCCACTCATTTACCTAGGCTTGAACACTGAAGCACAGGGTTGTGCTTTGCCAGTGCATAGGTGAGTCCAGACATCAGGTTCCTCAGGAAAGGGGCCACGTTATGCTCTTGTTCTCTAAACATGAAATGCCTGGGTTTCTTCATGTACCAGTTCTCTTGCAAAATAGCATTGATAAAATGCAATCGTATGTCTGCATATGCATTCTCATCAATAGCGGCTGATGGTGATGAAACACTCTGCAGAGCGTCAGGGGCCGACTCATCTTTACTCTCGCTTACGATTGAGAATTTATCCGGTAAGCCAGGTAGGTATGCGGTCTTAGTGAAATGCTGGTACCACTTATCGGAATTCAAAGCGAATGTCTGCGGATGCAACACGTATTTCTTTCGCTGTATTTTAGTAAGTAGCTTCAATTTCTCCTGTACATCATTGGCAGTACAAACTTTGTTGACGTGCTCTTCTAACTGACGCTTCTTTGCAGATTTACTTTTAGCAGTAAGAGAAGGTACTATGGGAGGGTATGCTGGCTGCTGTATTACTGTCTTAGTATGAACAAGTCGTCCGCTTCTGAACAATAATCCATTTTTATAAAATACTGACTGCAAGGGCAATCGCGTGCGGGTAGCCATGTTTTAGCGTGTCGTTGACACTTCCGCAAACTCTTCTTCTGTTTCCTGGTGCATCCACCTTAACCGTCCGACACTGCCATTATGGTACCACGTAACGCCCGGTTCAGAAACGACATGAGATCACGCAGTCTATGCATGAGATTCTACATGGGGTAACTACAAAGTTACCCAAAATCAAGACACGTACAACGTGTGACGTTTCAATTATAGATCGCTTTTTGATTTATTGTATATCAACCGAAAATATGTTGAACACTGGGAAACGTTTCGAATGTTGAACGCACCAAAGGGGGCAGAACCTATCTTCCGGGTAGCGACAAAGCTTGTGGGCAAGCTGCAAATCAAACCATGAATTTTTGTAAAGGCATTCGGTCCCACGTCCGGATAAGTCTGTGCTATGTCAAGCCTTTACACCCTGCGTGTCGAGCATCAGAGGTAGCTATTTTGAGAATGAACATAATCGCTTTAATCTTAAAGATCATCACGTTCTTGTCTTGGACTATTGATGATACAAACGTTCAGTCCAGTTGTAAACCACATGTAGATTGCAATGTGCCTAGGTCTAGGACAACTAAAGCTGTCCTTTAAACAAAGTGTCATTGTGAATTTACACGCTTTACAATTGTCATAGAGACACCTCTGCACATCAAAAAACGACGAGGTGCGTCTGGCGGAAGAGGCGAGCAGGAAATATGGGTCTCCAACTCCAACCATTTTTTCCAAAGTGATTGACAAGAGTATTCCTGCAGATATAATTTATGAGGATGAAAAGGTACACAGATTTCTTGAGTTACACACACACTCTCTTTCAGCTGATACGAATGACGACCTATGGCCTCCCCAAATATGTAATCTCAAATTGTTTTGCAAGCAGACATTTATTGACTGCATATAATATGGAGCTTGGACAGAAGTTAGGAAGTATGTCAATACACAATCAAAGGGATTAGATAAGACTTTCAAAGATCAGTTTAAGATGTTTTGTGTTGTTTTTCTTTTTGCAGTGCGTTGTCTTCAGAGATATCGGCCCTCAAGCCCCAGTGCACTTTCTGGTCATTCCCAGAGTCCATATTCCAAGAATAAGTGAGGCCAAAGATGATGAAGCTGAGGTACTGATTTACATTTTTCAATGTATAAAATGTTCAGATTGTCAGTGAGACATTGTTTTTTAGACCTTTGTCCCTAATGTACCACATACTGTAGATGTTCGTCAGTACACCTTTGATAGAGAGAAAAAAATGGCATATAGGAACAGAATATGTTTCTTATCCCTGTAATATTTTCTCAATCATCAGCTTTTAGGGCACCTCCTGGTGGTTGCAAAGAATGTGGCAAAGAAAGAGTGCTTAGAGGAAGGTTACAGAGTGGGTAAGTGTGGTCAAATGTAAAAATCCGGTACGTTTCTTTTATTACTTGCATTACTGTTTTCCAACGTGTTTCTGTTGTCTACAGTGATCAATGATGGGAAGCATGGTGCCCAGTCCGTGTACCACCTTCACATCCATGTTCTGGGAGGGAGACAGATGAGATGGCCTCCTGGCTAGAAGATGTCTGTCTTTGTCCAGGATGAGTTTGTTGACCTTGGCCTTAGAGAGAAGTTCATGATCTGGTTGAGAAAAAAAATCATTATTTGAACCGATGTGGACAAATGATTTATTATGTATTCAGAAGAATGTAAATAAATGTACAGTGAAAATAAAAGTCAAAATGATCAATTTAGTCATGTCTCATGTCAAGTCCAAAGTAGGCTACCTTTATAAAAACAAGTTGAAATATGTAGCCTAATATGTATGTTATAGAATCGTTTTGTTGAATTCTGTCAAATCCTTTTTTACCGCTGTCCCATGCTTGCTATTACCATTTTAATGCTGTCGCTCAAATTACCTACACTGTTTTGGCAGACGTCCAGTCTTGAAGCTAAAACAGGAATGAGTGTCAGTATACTGGTGGTACGGGTGGTTGCACTGAATGACCTTGATGGCCAAAATTAACTGTAGGTTACGCTGTATCACCTGAGAGCTGGTTTAAACTCTCACCTATATTTACAAAAGCAACTTTGCAATGGCACTTGTCCAGTCCCCCATGACAGGTTTCTTGATTGAGGACAACACACTATTAGAAGGGGGAGCCAACGACCACAACATGCACATTGTAAATAATGTAGAAAGGAAACAAAATGACATTTAGCATTAGTCTATTAATTTAGCTAAGTGAGCTTATGAATAAATAATATATTAAGATATTAATTGAATGCATTCAAATACATTTACTGAAACACCACTAAGATAAAGATAGAATGGATCAGGGTAGAAACCTTCACTTCATATGTGTTTCAGTCAGACCTGAAAGTTACATAATACCTTCATAGACTAAAAACTGGTGGGTCAAAGTTTCATCTTTCCCCATAAATATGAGTAAGTGATCCCCCTTATCAATTCAGTGATATCCCTTGTGATCTCAATATCAGATAGTTTGATTATGTGGTGCTTCACTCAAATCTAGTGAGCAGTGTACTGACCCAGTGGGAGACATTTAACCTTCAAATGACCCTTTGCAACTACATGAAATTGCAAATACCTTATATGTTGAAGTACATCACTTAAAAAATCTATAAATGACATGGCCCACCAACTCTTATCACGAGGGATCTCTTCCAATGTCGATAGCAAGAAACATCCGATCATAGTGTTCTTTACACTATCCAATGTCAGTCCAAGTCTGCTGCCATAATTGACCTTTGTTCGAGGAATTCTGTGGATAGTTAACTTGTAATGTGAACCTTAGTAGGTGTAAGAAAGATTGATTGTGCAAGTTGGGACCTGAGTGGGTTAGACCAGTCATACAACAGGACCTTCAGAGTTTTATCAGTGTGTAAGGGGCCAGTCACATAGTCAGTCAGGCAGCACTACACCCAGCGTTTTTTTCTTCCTACACCTGACTGCACTTGTCTACTTGATGTCATTTTGCAAGTGACACTGTCGCTGTGCCTGTCAGAAAGGTAGGCAGCTACATGAAACCCTTTTGTTTTGTGACATCTGACATTCTATTTGCTGGTTGGGTTGGTGATTCTCATATTATTTTGTAACTTAGAAATCTTTTTGGTGTGTAATTTTGGACTCGGAACTCTATTTAAGTGTTGTTTACATTTGCAAAGACAACTATGACAGGTTAACGTTTCAGATTGCAAACTATGAATGTTCTCATATGTCATAGTAGACTCACAGTCATGTATATGTCCTCTGTTTTGAAATGTATTCATGTCAGATATGTTTCTATGGTTTACTCAGGTGTTTGGTACTGCAGTGCTTTGATTCACTGCTAACCGGTAGACGTTATAGACCTACACTCCAACTATACTGTTTGAATTTCCAACATAATCACAGGTTACAAGGAGCAAATGTTGCCTTAAATATACATCTATATATATGCCTGTGTGTTTGAACTTAGCACCAGTGACCTACATGTTAAGGCACAGGTGCAGGACTGGTGCCTGAGGTGTCATTGTTTGGTCAACAGAGTCTGGCTTCTTTATGGTTTCGTTCCGTGAGGGGAACTTGTTCAAGACTAAACTAACACTTCTGGTTGGATCTCCCAACGTTTTTTTGGCCCCCTGTAAGTATGCTGAGTATGAGCATGTTTTAATGACAGAAACAGATGGAGTCTGTTGAAACAGATTGGCTTTGTATACTTTTGACACTTCATCATTTGGATGGCAGAATGTGGCTTCCTGTTAAAGGGATGTCTGTCTAAGATGCCACTGAGTCTGACCCAGTAATGTAGGAAATACTATTCTCACTGACATGTCCATCCATGAACAGAAGTGGAGACATGTTTGCATAATTCAGTTAAAAGGTTGTGTGGTTACTTTTCCATTGCTCAAACCAAGGCTATAATTTTGCAATTATTATGAACTTTGCCCTTTAGAGATTATGAAGTTATTTCATATGCCAGAAGTTAGTCCCATTGATTTATATTTTATACTAATGTGTGTGTGAGTGGCTTGACTGATGATTTGATTGAATTATTAGCCACTAATATAATATGAAGTATTGTGAGTACATATTGACATAGACACACATCATTTCTTGTAATATTGATTTATGTCTCAAATGGGATTTATGTGGATACATATAACATGCAGACATAGTCATTTATAGGACCATGATAGTGATCATGTGAACTATTGTGTCCTGGTTCTAAAATAAGACCCTGTTTATCTCTACTGATGAGTCGTGCTGGCAAGGGCTTGACTTCCAGATGCTGTACTACAGCTTAACTCCACTAGATGGCCTCACTTCACATCCCGACGCTTGTGCGTTGAGGTATCCCTAAATATAACATCACAGCATTTTCATTATCGGAGAACATCGTCGATATTTGATCATGTTTCTGTATTTTCCATGTTAGTTGATAGGCAGTGGATACCCCAACTTTTTTCCATGCATTAAATAACTAGAACTCCTGTGTAGCCTACCCCTGTTAGAGTCACTTAACAGGATTCACTTCAAAGATAAGATAAGAGTACAGAGATATGTTAGCAGTTTTGACCAAGGTTATCTTGTTATTTCTCAATGTAATTTACTTGGTCAAAAGTCAGTCTTCTTGGCTTGTAGGGAAAAGGTTCAATTTAGGCTACAGATGTCTAAACTATTTGGCACAAACTGACAGGTTTCAACACACTGCTCTCTGTCCATTTAAGAAAGTGACCACTGACCGCGCGTCATCAGAACTGTCTGTCGTGTTGCAATGCTCACTATGAATGGCTCATATAAAGATCTGGTGGGACCATTTCTTGGGGACATTTGTGGAATACCAGCAGTGTTCTGCGTGTGCGAACATTGTGTCCATTTGAAGTTCAAAGGGTTTTTCTGAGTTATTCGTTTTTTTGTTTTCAGTTGATTCAACATGATGTCTGAAGAGAGTAATTGTATTGCAGCCAATGGGCTTCCTGTTATGGAGGATGATTCTGAAAGGTACCCGACTAATATTTCTCAAACACAAAGACAATACGCTTGAGTTATCACAGAAATACTGTGTGTGTACTCAACAATCAACAAATGACAGAATGTCATGGCTTTAACAATTCATGCATCGTCATTGTCATTGTCATGAGCTGTATTCTAATCCTGTTGTTACCTTGGAGCAGCATCCCCACACCAAAGGCCCAGTCACCACTAGACTCCAAACTCCAACACATCGGCAGCCCCTCCAGTCCGCTGGCCAACGGAGGAGTGGAGGAAGCGGACCCCGAGCC
This sequence comes from Hypomesus transpacificus, assembly GCF_021917145.1. Classification (NCBI taxonomy): domain Eukaryota; kingdom Metazoa; phylum Chordata; class Actinopteri; order Osmeriformes; family Osmeridae; genus Hypomesus; species Hypomesus transpacificus. The sequence continues at coordinate 1,968,431 of NW_025813837.1, forward strand.
TGACGAAGGTGAGGCTCCAGACACTGGGAGCGGTGACTCTGCACAAGAAACACGCATGCCAGACACACGGTCTAGCCTGCAGCCGGACTCAGAGTCTGATGACCAAGGTGATACTAGCCAGGAGACAGGTGAGGTGGCAGCATTAGACCCACCCAGCCCAGCTGAGGCCCCGGCCAAGCCACCCCGGTCCCCAGGACGAGAAGGACCCTCTGAGGGAGGTTTTGCAGGTAGGGCCCCTCACCAACCCAGAGGGACATGGGTGATATCATGTGAGAAAAGTCTGGATTTTTGCATCTGAAATCACATCAGTTAATGATTAAAATGGAGAAAATGAATTAATCTTTGACATTTGACATTTTTCCATTCTTTTTTTCTGTAAAGCGTGTGCTCGATGTAAATCAAATCAAGATAATTTCCAAATCACAAAATCTGACCAAACCTGATGGACTGGTGTCGAGCTGCATTCCAAAGCTTTCTTTTTCCCCCTGAGGTCACATTACACGACCACAATTTTTTTTGTATCCCTATGACAATGAAGCGTGAGAGTCTATTCACTTTTCTTAGACAGAAGCACACACCCCCAATTACATCCCTCCCTCCCTGGCTCCCTCCCTCCTTCTTTACCTTCCTCCTTCCCTACCTCTGCGCCAGATCACTTGTTCCGAGCTGAGCTCTTTTTGTGGGGAAAACTCTGCATCCTGCTCTCTGAAACTGCCACCGATGTCAGCCAACCTCTGTCCTTGTTGTCCTTCCGTAACAGAAACCAAGCCGATTCCTCTCAACGCGGCCTCGGTATCTCTGGCGCCGGCTGACAGACTATGGAGCACGGTCAGGGACCAGGCGGTCACGCTGAGGATGGAAGAGTCCGGGCCCGGCTCAGAAGCCCCCATGACGGTCCACCAGATGTTCCTGGAGACGGTGCAGAGCCACGAAGATCACCCGGCTCTGAGCTCCAAGATCGAGGGGGAATGGATCGCCCTCACATGGAGAGAGTACTACAACCAGTGCAGAGTTGCTGCCAAAGGCTTCCTCAAGGTCTGTTTGTTTATGGAATTATTGCGTAGCGCTAAAACGTGTTCCTCCACTCATAGCACCATGCAGGTGTGACCTATGGGAATGCTTGTGGGCCCGTGATGCTTTAGGGTTTCTAGGTGGCACTGTTGTTGGATTGTTGTTGTGTCTGGTAAAAATATAGACAGTCCCTTGGCACTCACCATGGAAAATACTTTTAGAACTGTGCTCCCCTGGTCCTCAATCCTCTGGTGTACTCAATGTGTATTCTTTAGATTTCTTTGGATAAAAGTGATTGCTAAATTAAGAAAAATGTTCATGTAAAGTAGTAGCTTTCTATTCATGTGGTGAAACCACAATCACTTCCTGAAAATACTGTAGGTTCAAATCTGACTGGAAATTCCTTCGGTATTGATCACTTGTGTTCTTATTAACTAAATACGTTTTTTTTTTTAATGTTTACTTAGCAAGTTGTCCCATTGTCATTTTGGTCTCAGTGTAAGAATGGGCTGCTGAAAGCTAACACTTGGGTGTGTGGGAATCAAAGGTCATGTTACTTCTCCTGTTTCACGGTCATATATAGGACGCAGGAATAAGTATCAAAGCATCGAGTAGGTCAAAAATAAATATGACTGCACGTGTGCCAGTGTCTCACACCTTATTCATTTCATCTTTTGCTATCTACGTTTTCTCTGTAGTTGGGGCTGGAGCGTTTCCATGGTGTTGGTATTCTGGGATTTAACTCTCCGGAGTGGTTCATCGCAGACATTGGCTGTATCTTGGCTGGGTAATGTTGCTCTGTAATTAGCCTATGATTGCCCCCATCAACATAAAGAGAAAATACTTGGTACAATATGTTGCTCGAATATGATTCTGAAGAATTGGGAAAATTCAATTTCAAGGAAATGTAGTTCAATTAACATACACAACATGGGTCAATAAAACAGAAGAATCATGTGTTTGCTTAGCTTGAAATTCCTGTGTGGCACTGAGGAGAATTGATCTAGTCAGACTGGCCAGTGGACATGTTGACTCAGCAAACATGTCATCATAAGGTCAATGACACCCAGACAACCAGCTTCTTATACAGCTCCATAGTGCCTTTTCATCCCATTTAACAAGCCCTATTCCGAACACAATAGCATTTCATTAATTCCATCCACTCATCTTACTCAGATGTGCTGTGTGTGTCTCCTCAGGGGCCTGGCTGCAGGTATTTACACCACCAATTCTCCCGAGGCGTGTCAGTACGTGGCAGAAAACTGCGAGGCCAACGTTCTAGTGGTGGAGAATCATAAACAGCTGCTAAAGATCTTACAGGTCAGGAACCAGCCTCAGTTCTAGATGACATGGATCCTTGTTCCGATGTTCCGAGTTCTTACAAGAACCATTCAGACACTCAGACACTCTTGCAATCAAAATGTTTCCTAGTTTGGTGAATCCCTATAAAATGATTAACCTAATAGTCCTACAATATTTTCCCTCTTAGGTTAAAGACCAGCTACCTCATCTGAAAGCCATTGTTCAGTACAAGGACGAGCTACAACAGAAACTACCAAACCTCTACACGGTACATTTACAAAAATTCTGATCGACCAACAAGATCATTTCAAACCATGCAGAAGAACACCAGCATATCAGCATTATATCAGCATACCTGACACACCATACACAGAGCATGCCCCATCTGACCTCACTGCCTTCCTCCACAGTGGGCAGAGTTCATGGCGCTGGGGGAGGCGGTGTCAGATGAGGAGCTGAATGCTGTGATTGACAGCCAGAGAGCCAATGAGTGTTGCACGCTCATCTACACCTCAGGCACCACAGGCAATCCCAAAGGGGTCATGTTGAGTCACGACAACGTGAGTATGTAATTGGCGTTCTGCTCAGTATTACTCCTAATGTATTGTAGTGGGGAATCAGGATCATATCTTTGCACACAGTATTACTAAGACTCCATGACTTATCTTCAGGTTTTAAAAACACTCTAAACTAAACAAGACCCAGGAGTTAACACTAACGTACTACTTCTCTGGCCTGCTTATGTGACCCAGATCATACATTTACATTCAGTACATACAGTACATACAGTCAATTAGCAGACGCTCTTATCCAGAGCGACTTACAGTAAGTACAGGGACATTCTTCCCGAGGCAAGTAGGGTGAAGTACCTTGCCCAAGGACACAACGTCATTTCGCACGGCCGGTAATAAAACCGGCAACCTCCTGATCAATAGCCCGATTCCCTAACCGCTCAGCCATCTGACCCACCATCAGATCACCTGGATAGCCAACGCTGCGGGTGGCATGACAGAACTGAAGGCTGCTGAGGAGGTGGTGGTCAGCTACCTGCCCCTCAGCCACGTGGCCGCCCAGGTCAACGACATGTGGATCTGCATGAGAGTCGCCGGAACGACTCACTTCGCTGACCCTGACGCCCTCAAGGTCCAAATCCATGACATGTCAAAACTCTTACTATAGGAATCACTGGAAATGTTTGATCCAATGTACGATGCAGACGCATGAAACAGATGCACAGATAATGAATACAAATATATGAATTCATATAATGTATATTTAAATTGGGATCAAACTCTGATTTTGACATTATTTGTGTCTCAGGGCTCGTTGGGTAATACCCTAAAGGAGGTGCGTCCCACCAGCTTCCTGGGTGTCCCTCGTGTCTGGGAGAAGATGCAGGAAAAGATGAAAGCCATTGGTGCAAAGTCATCTCCATTCAGGAAGAGAATAGCAGACTGGGCCAAGTCTGTAGGACTCCAGTACAGCTACAGTGCCATGAGCGGGTAAGGTTTAGAGTGTTAGGGCAAAAACTGCTGTCCAAAGAATAAATATAGTTAATTCTTAACTTTAAAATACTATTATAGTTTAGCATTCAATGATGAGTAATAATGTCAAATGTAATTGTGTGCCATGCTGGTTAATGATTGTTTTTTTTACTCCACCACACCGAAACGCCTCCCCTTGTCATGTCAAACCAGCACCATAACCAGCTGTGTCATGTGACTTCCTGTTGGTTTTGCTGTGGAATGCAGGGAGAACGCAGTGCCCTGGGGCTTCATGCTGGCCAACAACCTGGTCTTCAAGAAAGTCCGCGCCGCCCTGGGCTTCGACCGCTGCCGAGCCTGCTTCACCGGTGCCGCCCCCATCACCAAGGAGACACTGGAGTACTTCATGAGCCTCAACCTCCCCCTGTTTGAGCTGTATGGCATGAGCGAGAGCACCGGACCACACACCATCTCCTGGATGGACGGGTACCACATCATGAGGTCAGAGGCCCACACAGATAAGGGCGTGTCGGGAGTGTGAAGTAGATCGCTGTCCGACGTGACAGGTCGAGAAGTTGATTTGTCAACAACTAAACAAACATGCATGTCCTTCATGATGGGAACTCGGAACATGGTGAGGTCAGTGGCCCACGGAGATAAGGGCTTGTCGGGGTGTGAAGTGGATCACTGTCTGGACTGACTGGCGATGATGGATGGACTCAGTGGGAGGAGGCGGGGGGGGGGGGGGCGGTTAGGACAGGAGATTGTTGTTAAAGGATCTTATAAGTAAAATATCTGATATTTACAATTCACTTGAAGCCATCTTTCTTCTCAGGAAATATTCATGGAGTATGAATAAAATATACACGGCATATAGCATTCCTGTATATTTCTATGTCGGTCCTAAATCTTTGTTTTGCCACAGCTGTGGGAAGGTGGTGGTAGGCTGTAAGACCAAGCTGGACAAGCCGGATGAGGACGGGAACGGAGAGATCTGCTTCTGGGGCCGTCATGTCTTCATGGGCTACCTGAACATGCCGGACAAGACGGAGGAAGCACTGGACCACGAGGGCTGGCTGCACTCAGGAGACCTGGGCAAACACGACAAGAAGGACTTCCTGTTCATCACAGGCAGGATCAAAGGTAGGCCGTTTGGGATCACCTATCGGTTCATTGGAGCGTCAATAAAGAGCCATTGATGGAAAAATGCTGATGACAGGACAGACGAGCAGTCATGAATGTGGCTTGTGTCCTTACAACCGAGGCAGATGTGCATCAGCAACATGAATGATGTGTCTCGCTGAGGTGTGATGTCACTTCCACAGAGCTGATCATCACGGCCGGGGGTGAGAACATTCCTCCTGTGCCCATTGAGGACGCAGTGAAAGCTGAAACAGCCATCATCAGCAACGCCATGCTGCTGGGAGACAAGCTCAAGTTTCTCTCCATGATGCTCACTCTCAAAGTAAATCTCACGTGTTTTGGGATTCTCACGTGTTTTGGGGGAGGGTTATCTCATGTCTTTTTTCTCTCAAATAAAATCATGTCAAATGTGTGAAGAAAGACACCGGCAGATTAGTAGATGCATTTTTGTGAATGTCCTTATTCCGTCTCTGCAGTGCGTTGTGGACGACAACGGCGAACCCACAGATGAGCTAAGCCCTGAGGCTGTGGAGTTCTGTCAGAGACACAGTGTCAAGGCAACCAAGGTCTCGGAGATCATAGCCAATAAGGAGCCAGCCATCTACCAGGCCATCCAGGAGGGAGTGGAGCGAGTCAATGCCAGGGCTAACTCCAACGCTCAGAAGGTGCAGAAATGGGTCCTTCTTGACAAAGACTTCTCAATTTCCGGAGGAGAACTCGGTATGTTTGTTTTTGTATTGTTTATCTTTTTGCAGTACGAGTCTGTGGTCGATAGTTACACATCTTTGAATCTTTTTGATTAGTCATTTCCTTGTTTCATCCATTTGATGTTTGCTAGGTTGTTGGTTACATAAAGATCTAAGGGTGATACGTTTGCCGTTGTATGTAAAACTAAACAGTTAAGGAACAAGGAAGCCGTCAAGCAGTAGAGGACTTACGTAAATGATTTTATCAAAATTCTTCTTCTGCATTCTTGTGCCAAGCAACATTCTAGCCTTTTGCATAGTTCAAACATTCCTTCATGCTTCCTTTGTGAGATTAAACAGTCGGGTTAACTATATTCACCATATTGCAGGTATTTACCAAGGAAAGAAAGAGATACCAAATATTTTTGGTCTGTTTTTTATATTTGTCTTTCTTCTTCTTGGTATTCTTTTCAGGTCCTACCATGAAGCTAAGAAGACCCGTTGTGGTGAAAATCTACAAGGACACGATAGACCAGATCTATGGAGTGACACAGGAATAACAGTGGATCCCAAAGACACTGGAGAACATTGAAGACCTAAAACTAGGGCGATCACATGACTAGAAAAGGCCTTAAGGATATTTAATGTTTTCTTAGAGATTGTTGTGCGTCTAGCAACTAAGCATGACTATGATCCTCCCATTGGTTCCTACTCCAAATAACTATTTAAGCAGTTATGTACATAAGACTTCGCAACAAGGATATTTGCACTTTTTGTAAATAAACGGTATAATCATTGCCAAATCTACTGTACTCTCTTGAGAGACTAGCTTGCACTTTGTCCGAAAATCTGCAAAGCTGAACTTTGGAAGACAGTATCATGGGATTCCAGCTTCCACGCAGCATCCAAAATGGTCACAAGATATACCTCTAGAGTTTAGAAATGTGTTCAATAACCATTAACTTTTTTGGACGCTGGGTTGAGAAACCGTGATGAATTGTAAGATTGTAGAGTAATTACGTAAGACTAACAGCATGGGGGGGAAATCAGATGTTCATAGTTTACTCAGTGCCTCTCCATGTACAGTACCAGGAATATTGAAGTGTTTATTTTCTGACATGTTGTAATGAATTGAATCAATAAACACATGATAGGCTAAAGAGATTGTGTGGTATGTCAGCTGTGACTTTTTATATATGGGAGGCAACTCCCCTCACATGACTTAGAATGAACTCTGCACTAGTATTTTATAATGCCTTAATGGGTTTATAGAGACAGCTTTGCTGTCAGCCAACTAACAATATTATATGGATGTTTAGCGTTACCTCCGCACTGGCCAATGGAGTTGCTACTCCAATGTTCAAAACAATTCATGAGTGCATCGTTTATTTTTCACTTTAAATACACTTCAGTGTGAACCCATCAGTCATGTTGTTAAATCCGCCTCTGTCCCACATACAAACATTTGAATTATTGAAATCTTTATCACCATCATGGCGAATTAGGGAAGACTCAATTAAGGAGATGGATATATCCCTGGTGTGTGTGGTCTTGTAATAGTCTGTAATAGAAGCTTGACTACATACATTCTTAATACATAGGTTTGTATTAGGTAACACTGAAACCAAGCACCAAGCAAGCATACAGTATAGTTGCATAGTGAAGTATGCAAAGTATTGTGTGAATAACTGAAAATGACAATACAGGAACACTGTACAGTAGCTACGGAGAAAGCTAAAAGAACCTGTTACCTTTGACAGACAGGCTTGGGTTGGGAAACTCAAACCGGTTGCCATTCCATGCTGGAGCTGAAGGCCATGCCATAAAAAAAACTGCTGGAGTTCAAAAGTTACATTGGGAATCCTTGAAAGCAACCTTGAGTAAATGTTATACTAAAACCAACCAAAAGGTCAGACAGCTACAACTAATTTCTCAATTGATTGCAGGGAAAGAGTAAAGCAAAGGTTGGCAGTCAGGGCATAAAATCTCTGCAACAGCCTCGCAGGATAAGTCATGACCTACTCTGCAGTTACCCTTCCAAATTTGGCAGAGAAACAATCCTATGAATGTTTGCCCCTTGTGGTAAAAATATACTATGACAATTGTGTTTACCAAGCAGTTGTACCTGAAGTGAATTCTGTGAACTGACACAAACATCCTGTAACTGTATAAACATGCATGTGAATAAATCAAACAAACACATGGGTTGTAGAGCTAGTTCTGCAAATACAAAATATAAAATTTTATTTTTATTAAAATGAGCATAAACACAAATAATTACAAGTGGATAGCACAAAATGTTAAGAACAAAGTAAACAAGGCAAAGGCAAAGCCAAAAGCACATTCAAGTTAAATCTGATATATCTATATTTGAACACATAATTTAGTGCATTTACTTCTTAAGGCAGAACAAGATGGCTTATTTAGTTGTTATGGCAACGCCCTTCTTGAACCAGGCATTACTGTTGAGCAGTGAGAGCATAAAGCGAGCAACATCACCCCTGGCAACAGCAGTTCCTACGGGTAGTCCATTGGAGTCAGGGACAAAGTACCCCTCGTGGGTTAGGAACTCTTTGGCTGAGGAGAGGTCAAGGGTCAAAAGGTCAATTTAGCCAAGCCTTCAAAAACAAAAAGGTAGTGCTGCAAGATGCCAAGACTAGTGTGACAAAGAGCTGAATTCAGACAATGATCCCTAATGCAAGGCAGTTGTCTTAGATTATCTATGACATTAATAATAAAAAAGTAAATGTATAGGAAACTGGAGCATACACAGTGTACCAAATCAAGCTCTGGAGCTTAGCTGTCCACGAGGAACAATCTTCATGTTCCAAACATTTAAAAAACACACCTCAACAAATGTGGGCTAATTCATTCTGAATCCGTTTGTGTGTCTTACCTGTGGCAGGTAGATTCTTAAGCCCAGGGGGTCGAACCACAGTCCAGTTGACCTCCTCTGTCTTCTTCAGGTAGTGCTCCATCTCAAACATGTTACTGAGAACACTCCGGATCATTGGCAGCAGGAGGAAGCGGATGAGGTAAGATGCCCGCAAGCCTGATTCGGCTGGAGGGGGAGGTATAAATATGAATAAAATATATAGTAATGTGCTTGTTGAGGCAGTACAAACAATCTGACCAAGGCTGAAAACACAGTCCATTATGATTGAAACCTACGTTGGCTAATTACTTACGCTCAGTGTACCACGAGGTCATGGTTATGATGCGGTTGACTTTGGCCTCGCGCATGGCTTTAACCATCGCCCTCATGGAGAGGGTGTAGCCCGTGACACCGTAGAGGACGGACGGAGGGAAGCCGAGGCATGAGATAACAGCATCGTGTCCTTGAAAGTGCTGCTTAAGGCTGTCCTCTGAGAAAATGTCCCCCTCAACAACCTGAGAGAAAGGATTAGTAACTTTCTTGGCATGTAAGGGTTAAGGTTCAAACACCGTACAAGGCCTCCAGTACTGTGGATTAGTTTAAAAACAGTTGATAAACAAAGACAAGATCTGAATCTTTGTGTGTGTGTGTGTGTGTGTGTGTGTGTGTGTGTGTGTGTGTGTGCAAGGAAAACACAAATGTAGGTCGATAGGAAACAGAACTAGCGTCTAAGTGAACTGACATTAGAAGAACAGCATTCCGGAGACATACCTTTAACTGCTCATGATGCACTGTGAGTTTCCCTGGGTTTCTGACTATGGCTGTGACAGCGTGTCCTTGCTGCAGGGCCTCGGTCACCAAGTATTGGCCCGTCTGGCCAGTGGCCCCCAGCACAGCTATCTTCATCCTCAGAGTCTGAGGAAACACTTCCCGTTTACAGCTGCAAAGACACTTCACAAGCCCAGTGACACAGCTGGTGGACTCGAGAACACGCCCATGTTAATCGTTGGATGAATTGTGAAATTGGCATGTTTTTTTTTTTTTTTCTGATTTTATGTAAGAATGCATACAGTGTTATCGAAGGACAAGTGAGGATTTGACTTATGGGCATTTATAGTGTGTCTTCTTGCACATTAGGTGGCAGTGTACACCACAGTACCACGTGAAGAAGTTATATCTGCAAACTAGTACCTAAACAGAGGATGTATTATACACATTATATCACTGCAGGTTGGAGCAACACAATCAGGATCATTTTCTATTGGCAACATTTTGTTCTTATTCATTAGTACAGCATGACCAACTGAGACGCTGTAATTGGTTTTATCATGGCTGGTTCTCATGACTGCCTAAAGGAAAACAGGATGCACCAACAAACACCATTTTATGATGATGTGAGATTGTGATGTACAGCCTGTTAGTGGCTCTATCGTTGCCTGTGTGCCAATAATTTTCAGCGCAGCCTGTTAGTGGCTCTATCGTTGCCTGTGTGCCAAATATTTTCAGCGCAACTGTGACTAGTTCAGTCATGGAAGTCAGACCTCCAATAAAAACCGGCAACGTGTCACTTGCATGATTAAGTTCTTAGAATTAAATTGCGTTGTATTGTAAACAATTTACTCATACATGATGTGCACCCTGTGTACAGGTACTGCTGGCTAGGTACTAGTTCGGATGCATTTCAGCGAGAAGTTACATTTCCAAGGCAACTGGTAAAGCAAAACCAAGAGAACAGTCCTACGTAAAACCATGTCTTGCTCACCATGTTTAGTTGACTTAGGGTAACGACACTTTGTTCCAAGCGACAGATACAACCCACTAAGTTTATGAAACCTTACTGTTACGGAATAAAGGGCATCAGTACGCTCTGATTTAACAGCGTCTCGACCAGTGTTTCCTTGTACGTACCACTTGCGATGCATTCAAGATTGGCAATGTTTTGCAACGTTTTATACAGTTACGTCTTCATTGGTATTCATTTGAAATGCTGCAGTATGACAGAAGATTACCTTGATACACTTCGTATACCGTACTCCCGCCATCTAATTCTGAAATGTACAGTATTTCATTATGATATAATACACACACACAAACACCACACAAAAACACACACACACACACAAACACTATACACACTATACACAATGGAACAGAATGATTTATCACAGCAGTAGATGACTCAGAGAAGTAATGACAGATAAAGGACATTAGGGTTCACACGTTGCACCTTTTAAGAACGACCTTTTTACGTGTCCTTTTTCGGCTTTTATATGTGATTTTATATGTATATCATTTCTCAATTCTTTCAAACGCTTTAATATAACAAATGTTAAGTTTTAAGAATGTACTCATTGTTTAAGCCATGGAATGTAGTCCATTCGAGTGCTTCCTCCTATATAAAGAAGGGTCTAGCCGCATCAAGTCATTAGCCAAGCTAATCCACTTGAGGCTTGCTGTCTTGCTTATGCGATACAAGTCTGTGAGAAGACTAAACTAGTCTCAAAAGAGCACCCAAAAGCTAAGCTGCCATATGGAATAGCAGATACACGGAGGAATTGTGCTACCAGCAACCACCTAATCTAGATTCTAGAATGTCTGATCTGGACCATCGTTTCCAAACCTTGACATGATATATGTTCAATATTGCACTGTGTGAAATGCCAACGTGCAAATGCCTGTGGAACACAATCTGAGAGCTGTCATTTCTAACCATAGGACTTGGAAGCGTGTTGACAGGATAGATCAGGTGACCAGGTAAGTTGTTAACTCTTATAGAATATCACAGCCATTGTTTCCATATTACCTGTATAGTATTAGGAGGATAGTTAAGAATATGCTAACACAGATGAAAACCATCTGACCAAGGATATCGATTAAACCAATGATGGACAGAGTACAGTATCAATACATTGTGCATAAGCAGTCCTGTATTTTGCTTGTCAAATCCAGGGTTGCCATAAAGATCTTTGTTATTGGCAGATGGTTTAATTATCAGTGTTTAATATTGATTTATCATGGTACTTTGGTAGAAAGAAGGGATGTTGTTGTCAAATAACACCAGGTAAGTAAATATAATGTTGTGCACTTGGTGATCTACAGTTTTGTTTATATACAGCCCTTCAATCCATTTGAGAATAACATTGAAATCAAAAAAACATAACATACAGCAAAGACCCTAAAATGTTGGGCTCCAACACGATGAAATGTGTGTAGAACAGCATTCAACGCAAAGACAAGCATCCCTTCTTCAACCAAAGAGGCTGTGCGATATTGAAATGTTTTTCGGTTATAGCTATACCTATATATTTATAGGTTCCATGGTTTAAAGCTTTCATAGAAACACAGATATACATGGTAGCTCCTGTTGGATTAAGGGCAATCAGGGGGGTCAGAAGATGGCAAGAGGGATTACAAGGCTGTTGAGGAAGACGTCATTATGCTTCTGTTAGCGTCACAAGAGGAAGGGGGAGAGTTTTGCTCTTGTGTGAGGAGTTTGGGTTTCATTTTGGTTTTGATTTCATCCCCCACTATCCATTTGATGATACAGTCCTTAACATAGACGGCGTGTCGCAGCACTGTCTTGAAAACACAGAGTGTACCCTGAAACGTATTCACTGTGGTGCATTTGAGATGTGACGTTGTTATTGTTGCACTGTCCTATCATAGGAATTCTGTAATGTTGTAGTGGAGATGTTATTGTTGCACTGGTAAATATAGACCATTCAATGTCACTTATCACGGAAATACTGTTAGAACTCCTGGTCCTTGATTATCAGCTGCATTCACGATATGCCTGTCTGTAAGACACTTAGGGGAAGAAGTGCAGGCTAATCGAATAAAATGCAGTTGTGAAATGATCTTACACTATGTGACAATGTTTTACCGAATGATCTGATGCAGGAACAGCCATGGGATGTGGCGTCTCAAAAAACAGCCCGTTTCTCCACCAGAAGTCAGACAAAGGTAACGAAGAATATCAAGGGTTGTTGTTGGTTCATGAGACGCATTATCGTCCTCGTTGTGAATTTGTATTTACATTATTGTTGATCTGAACTCATTATTTATTTATTTTATTTGGAATTGCCACTCGAAGGAGCCCTTGTACCAGGTAAATCAGTTCTGAAATAAATTCAATACCTTCTGTACAGCTGAGATACTTATGTATGTGTATTACATTCTAACAAATGAGGGTCAAACACAAGTAACTAGTGCTGAGGTTAACCATGGTATAGTTATACTATACTGTCCTCAAAACCTCAGCTGACCTTAATGTTTTTTTTCTCCTCTGTGCAAAACAATTTGCAGCCGCCACATGTAAGTCAGTGCTTCCTTTCAGTGTTGTCTTAGTCCTTGTGGACAAGCTAAATACTGTACATGAGATAGATGATAGTTCTAGTCACACCGAATAGAAAAAAAGGCAGTTTGCCACGTCAAACGCTAGCTGAAAAACACTCTCTACCACTGTATAATCAGACTCCCGTCAACCAACTCCCATGTCCATGTATACAGATAAACACACGCTTTCATACCCGTTTGGATCAAACGTCTCTCTTCTTTTGCATTGTAGCGATGAAGGCGGCTGTGTTGATCCAGCGCTGGTACCGACAGTATGTGGCTCGGATGGAGATGAGGCGCAGATACACCTGGAACATCTTCCAGTCTATTGAATATTCTGGGGAACAGGCCCAGATTAAGGTGAAAGATACTTTTTTTAACAAGAATAATTGACAACATGCAGAAGAATAGCGATAAATACAGTTTTGACTGGATATTTAGTATTTGTGTGTTTAAATTAAATCATTTTTTTCTTCTATGCAGCTTTACAATTTCCTTGGCTACCTCATGGACAATTTCACACCCTGTAGCTCTGAGCGTAAGACTATTCCCTTGTTTGTAGGTTACAATACAGTCATGTAAACTACCCTTCTTAAACAAACACAGACTTAGACTTCCCGTTAGAAATGCTCTTACTGTAGTCCCATCCTTACAGGAAAACTGATCTCCCGCATCTTCCGGGAGAACGAAGTGTGTCGGGATGTGGAGTGGGAGCGGCATTTCTGCTACAAAAACATCGACATCCCCGATATCTACTCAGGACCTCACCTCACCTTCCCTTTGGACGTCAACCAGGCAGCTGGCCTTGTCGATGCCTTCAGGAACAAGAGAGTAGGTGCCTCCGAAGAGACACAGAGGGTGTGATAACTGTACTGTAAAGTGCTGCACCTTGCAATAACTTGATGGATGGATGGATGGAGGGATAGATGCAAGGATGGATGAATGGACAGATAGATAGACGTGAAGCTGGATGAAGGAAATCTCAACGTTTTATTTCTCTCTACAAACGCCTATGAGGTGATGGACATGGTGGTCCTGTATCTGCCTGACTACACATGTATTCCTCCCAGTAGCAGCTCCACTCTCGGTATGTTCTGCAACTCCTCCTGGAAACTTGGAAGCTTCTCCGTAGTCTGCCAAACATCAGCCGGATCTCCACCTGCAACAGCAAGGAAATTACCATCTGTGGTAAGAAAAGCAGTAGTTATCACAGTTTTAGAGTGTACAACTAAATGTAAGTGACGTGTATGCTTGCAAAACGTTTTACACTGTATGAAGACATCGTATCAAGTGGCAAATTACACTTCACAGGGGTGTGGATGTGTTTAGGGTTTGGTCAGTGCGTTCACATGAGTGTTTTGACACTGGATTATTGAATCTAAGGTGATCTACATGGTCAACTGGAGGATCTGCTTTTGATCTTCTACAAGGTGAGCCATCGTACCATATCTCATCACTGGCAGCCATGAGGAATTGCACACAGAGAATAATAAATTTTTCTGTGTGCCAAACATGTAAATTGACTTTTATTGTTGTTATTGTCCTCTAGAAGGGAATGCGATTGTTGTTGTTTGTCCCTAAGAATGGAATCCTATTGTTGTTGTTTGTCCTTCAGAATGGAACGTTATTGTTGTGTGTCTTCTAGAATGGAATGCCGTCCATGGAGAAGCCATACGTGTTTAATGGAGACTTTGTCGACCGAGGCAAAGACTCCATCGAGATTCTCCTCATCCTTTTCTCCTTCCTGCTGCTGTATCCCAGCGACGTCCACCTCAACAGGGGAAACCACGAAGACCACATTGTCAACTTGAGGTGCAGTCCCAGAGCCAATCAGAGTGCTTCAATGAAAGTGTCCATTTCAAGGCACACACAGTGGAAACCTATAACCATTACACCAAATGCCTGACCAATATCTCTGTGACTCTTGTTTAGGTATGGCTTCACTAAGGAGGTCCTGGGGAAATACAAGGTAAGATTTATGTCCTTTACTAATACTAACACTGTGCCTATTTGGTAGACGCTTCTATCCAAGACGACGTACAGATGGGGTTTCAAACCGACAACCTTTTGATATACAGTTGAATGCTCTACCACTGATCTATACCCGCCCAGTTCAATGAACGTTCATGAACATGCCTAACTGAATGGGCTCTCTGTAGTTTGTTTACCATATGGTGTTAGTTCCTAATCCTTCTTAAAAAAACACCAGGCTTGATCCTGTGTGCTTCATTAATAGCCCTGGAGGAATCACATCCAAAAAGTCCAGCTGGCTGAGGCTAGCAGTAAGCTTTAGAGGAGGAATCCCTGGTTGTTGGAAGGGACTATTTTCAATCACTTGTCTGGGTGACTCGTCTATGTCACTAAGTGGAATTTAAGGTGTTGACTCCGCTTGTCTTTAGGTCATGTGTTCCTCTGTGTCTTAGAGGTAATGAGGTAATGAGGTAATGATACGAGGGCTGGCCCCTGAAGGAAGGCTACAATCCTCTCTGATTATCGCTAGATAAAACGTGGGGTTTCTTTAAATGTGGGTGACACAAAAGGATACATTTTATGTGGTCCATTCCCCTGATAAACAAGGAATGTTGAAAATGGATTCCATGCTTATTTTTTGACATTCTCTCGGGCATCAAATTATGTTTATTGTCTTCATACAGTTAAACTTGAGACATTTTCGTTATGTCAGCATTGAGGTGAATGTATTGAATGATAAGCTTCATCTTCATTATTGAACAACGTTGTGTGATATGTCTGCCCAGATGCACGGCAAACGGATTCTGAAGCTTCTCCAGAAGATCTTCAGCTGGTTGCCCCTGGCAACAGTGATCGACCAGAAGGTGTTGATCTTACACGGAGGGATCTCTGACACCACAGATCTCAGCGTTTTAGCCCGGGTGGACAGGCACAAGGTGAGGAAAACCTGCTATCCCTCTTGAAAATGGCTCAAACTCCCTTTTTATTGTCTTTGGGAGCATTTTCAGGTTGTTAAAAATTCATTGTCTCTGTGATCTGTGCCTCAACACTCTCCGGTTCTTGCTCTTCTAGTACGTGTCAGCTCTGAGGCCTCCTAAGAAGAGGTTCCCATGCGCAGTGGCCCAGTTGTCTGTGGACTCTGACATCGACGAGGACCCGCTGCTTCCCAAGAGCAACCAGCGACGGGTCTCCCTCGCCGACCCCAAGCCCTTCCCCGATCGCGACAGCTTCCAGCGCCGGTCGCTCCAGGACTTCTCCGACCGGATCAACCGGACGGCACAAGAGGAGGCGGAGCTCCAACGGCGCCAGGCCGAGTTGGCGTCGGTGTCGTCGGACGCCTCCACGGACTCCACCGACCTCCAGGAAGGAAACTCGGAGTGGAGACAGGTGGGGCGGTTGGAGGCATGGACGAGGGAACGGGTAGAGGGATGAATGAAAGGATGTGTTGGATGGATGTTTGGAGGCATGGGAAAATGGTTGGATGGAGCGATGACTAGAGTGATAAATGGAGGGATAGCTGCAGAGGTTGACGGAGGGATGGTTTGAGGGATGAATGGATGGATGGAGGGAGATGAGTTACCTGCCTCTGAAGAGTTTTGTAACTATACTCCCCCCTTGAGCTCCTGCCAAGGCTTCAGTTTAGCTGATGAGTCATGATGATGGTGAACTACTTGGTCAGCACAGATAAGCAAAAATGGACAGGGGATTGATTTTAGGTGCCTCTTTCTGTGTAAATCTGGACTCTAATTTTGTGTGTTAATCCAGCAGCCTTGGAAGCAATCCTGTTTGGTTGTCTACATTGTAAACACATCCATTCTCATACAAGGCTCTGACTGACAGCATAATAGAGATGCCAACGTGAGGAGTGCTTCATGTAATGCAATGTAACAGACAGTATCAGGCCTAAAGCGGATTACCTCAGACGGTTGATTCAGTGTTAGTTCAATTTGTCATTTGATTGAAGGCGGTACTTTTTGGAATGCTCTTCCTGACACTGTTCATCGTAATCTCGTGGATAAATCCTGGAACCCTAGTGGGTTTTCTCACCTCGGTCCCCAGATGTTTTAAACAGACACAGCACACATCAGGAAGAGCTTTTGTCTTTCTTCCCCCCCCCCCCAGATCCTAGACTTGCTGTGGAGTGACCCTATGCCCCAGAACGGCTGCATGCCCAACGAGGTGAGGGGAGGGGGCTGCTACTGGGGGCCAGACGTGACGGAGGACTTCCTCGCTAAACACCACCTGCAGCTCATCATCCGCTCACACGAGTGCAAGCAGGACGGCTACGAGTTCTGCCACAACCGCAAGGTGAGGTGGCTCAGGGTATTCTTTTCCTGCGTGGGAGGGCAGAGTTGAGGCTGTGCTGTGGCTACGGTTACAGCCTATTGTTACTGAGATTCTAGTTAGCTGATTTCGAGAATTCCTCGTGTAAATCTAGGTAACTGATTTTAATGTAAAGTGTTTTTTTTGTAGTTACATGAATCAACCTGCTGTTTCTCAATTTCAGGTGTTGACTTTGTTTTCGGCCTCTAACTACTATGAGGTGGGGAGTAACAGGGGGGCTTATGTGAAACTGGGACCAGACCTGGTGCCTTATCTGATCCAGTATCAGGCCAGCCTCCTGACACGGGAACTGTCCGTGAGGCAAAGGTACGCGCTATTCTACTTCTTGGAAGATCAGGTGACGTATACAGAGGATGAAAGAGTGAGAAGAGTGTGTAAAACGTTATTTTGACCCTTTCTAAAGTGTGGGCCGCACGGAGCATTCAGCCCTCAAGGTTCTACGGGAGCAGTTGTTTTCACACAAATCTGACCTCATCTGTGCCTTCCAAGAGTATGACACTGAAAACACAGGTGAGCTATCAAACATTCAGTTCCCGGGTGAATAAGTCTTTGTTTTATTCACTCAAAAGCCCCTTCATTGTCTCCATTGTGTAGTTCTTAACATCGAGTATCTCCAAGTGAAGTAATTCTAGCTCGCCTCATTGTGTTTTGCCCATTGTGCCTTGTAATCGCATTGAGCCAAACTACTTCCAATTCTTCTTCTCGCTGGTTTCATGGGAACCTGACATTTCAGTTGTCGTGACTCGCCTAATTCTGAATAATCAACACAATTTCATCCCACCCCCCTCTCCCCTTCCTTGTCTCTCTCCCTTTCTCTCCCTGTTCCCGTCTCGCCCTGTAATCCAGGCCTGGTGTCTCTTAACGACTGGGTAAATGCCGTGGAGAGTGTGATGCGTCTGGGCCTGCCCTGGCGAATGCTACGCTCTCAGCTGGTTACCTGCAAAACAGCCACCACCATGCTGGACTACCACGAATGGTTCCAAGAACTCGCCATTAACGAGCCGAGCATGGAGGTACTGGCTGTGCCGGTGTAACGCTTTTGCGAATGTAACATGACAACGTTGCAGTGTATCACAGTGCCCAGCCATATTTTGTATCGCAGGAAAACTTTGGTGGGAAAATTCTCAAGCAGTTGAGGCCATGTAATAGCATTCAGACAAAGCCCCAGCTCAGTAGTCTACTTAGACATGACGCTTTCGTTGGCGCTTCTTGGACACTGTCTGATAGAAGTCTAAATTCAACCGTTGTGCTTTTTTCAAACTAAGACAAAAATTGTCCTCTCACAGCACATTGAGCAGGGTCTGCTGCAAACCCTATACCGACATCGGTCCACCCTTGAAACCATCTTCCGGATTGTGGACACAGACAATTCTGGTAAGCACTAATGTCTAAACGGATTCCCTTTGTTTACAGACACATTTAGTCATTTAGCTGACGCTCTTATCCAGAGGGACTTTGCAGTAAGTACAGGGACATTCCCCCTGAGGCAAGTAAGGTGAAGTGTCTTGCCCCAGGACACTACGTCATTTGACACGGGCAGGAATCGAACTGGCAACCTTCAGATTACTAGCCCGACTCCCTAACCGCTCAGCCACCTGACTCCCAGATGTCCCATAAAACCTTCTGTAAGGAAGCTAGAGAGGTAGAGGTAAACAAATGTTATTGTATATTTAATTAAATTCTAATTCCACTTAGTACTGCTAGTTTATTTATTTAATGTTTATTTCAGGCGCAATGGCCCATACACGAATACATTACATACAAGAGACATGAATCTACTTATCTAAAATGCCTAACTAAAAACAACACATGGCCTATGTACAGTGTAGCAATAGTTACTCCAAAACTGGTGTACCCAGTTTATGTACCCTTAGTATAGATAGTCCACATTTTTTAATTTTTGGTTCCTATAAGTTTATTGTATGCACCTTCCTGCCAAAGCATATTCCTTGTCTGTGCAAACTTTCATGGTGAATAAATCCCATTCTGATTCTGAGTGGCTCCAGGGTGACTTCATGGTCAAGCGCATGACACACTTCATACTTTGTCCACATTCTGGATTTCCAACAATAACACAATCCACTTTCTTGCGTCAAAACAATAGTTTTCGTTTGTTTGATGTCTTCATGTTGGTGTTCCTAGGCCTGGGACAGTGTGTTGGATCTGTGTATCCTTACCTCTCTCTCTCTAGCTTCCTTACAGGAGGTTTTATGGGACATCTGTAAAGTCGCTTTGGATAAGAGCGTCTGCTAAAAAAAGGACTAAACGTGTATGGAGTGTAGATTTGGAAATTTCTTACGTTGTGTATCGAAGGCCACCACATGACCCTGCAGAAGCCACCTGTGGCTGGTCAGTTCTGACGTCAGTGGCAGGTGGTGGCCGACTCCTCAGAGCTAAGAGGATCATTAACCCACTGATCTGCTGTGTGTGTGTGTGTGTCCCATACATCCGTCATCCCCTCCTCCTCCCCTCCCCCAGGCTTCATCACCATGGAGGACTTCCGACAAACGTGGAAGCTGCTGAGCGTCTACCTCAAGATGGAGATCACCGACGACGCCATCACTGACCTGGCCATCACCATCGACGTGAACCAAGACGGGAACATCGACATCGACGAGTTCATGGAGGCTTTCCGCGTGACGGACAAGAAGAGCCGTCTGGAGAGAGGACGCAGCATGTTCATGGGAACCGCCACTGACCTCACCAAGCTGGAGGGGGATCCAAACATATGACGTGTGTTTGTGTTTGTGTGTGTGTGAGAGAGAGAGAGAGAGAGAGAGAGAGAGAGAGAGAGAGAGAGAGAGAGAGAGAGAGAGAGAGAGAGAGAGAGAAGGGGGGAAAGCCCAAAGAGAGAGAGTAGTTTAATGGGAGTTACTGCTTCACACTGGACCTGTGAGGATGGAGGCTGGAGAGTGACTGAAAGCTGCTTTGCTGACGCACATTAGGAGCTGGATGCGTAAACAGTGCCAGCATTGGCGATTAGCCACAATTAAGCGTAGGGCTGCCTCATTCTAACTCCACTAGGACGGTGGTAAGGAGGTCAAAGTTTAAAGAGGCGCTTTGGGCTGTTCAGGATGTCACTGACAACATTATGTTTTTGGCGGGACATCCCAGGAAGGATTTGGACGGCGTGTTGGAGACGTATGTCATTCGTAACACATTAGTACTTTAATGAGTACACGCTTGTGAGAAGATTCGCACAGACTTTTTTGGTAGTCACACTGTAGATCTGGTCTAAATGTTATTGGTGCCTTAGTTATAGGATATTCAGGATTCTTTAGAGTGAATACTTTGCGTCATTGCCAACCTGACACTGGACGTTGCAGTAGGACCTTGTTCTCAGATGAACTCTGTGTGGGAACATTGGCCTGTTTTTAAATGAGAGCGTAGGGGTGAGTCATCTTCCACAAGTCAGACCCCGCCTGCCTGCCTCTCTGAACCCTGTTCCTCTGGCTCGTACCAAATGCTTGATTATTTATCCGAATTTTTGGGGTTGTCAACCATAAGAACACGATTAGAGTTTTGTATAACCTTGTCTGGTTTACAATAAATATTTTGACGATAACTTGTTTGTAATATTATTCAAGACATCAGTTTGGAACATTTGTTGGATATTAATGTAAATAATATATATACAGTATATATATTTATTTATTTTTTAACTAAACATGCTAAGCATGTGTTTTTGAGTAACGAATGACTCAATATCTAATGTAGAATGTATCGGAATTTGTATTACACTTCATCTAGGAACGAAGTAGCGTGTTTTATTTAGCTTGATATTTATGTTTTTCCCATGATAAAAAAGAACAAAAAACATTAAGGGAGAGGTCTACTTTATGTTTATTTATACCCACTGGTTGAGTTATTTCTGCCGCTTTGGTCAATGTGTAAAGCTTATGAGATGCACATACAACGACAACGCACATCCACATCAGCCACTAGGTGGTGCACACATACCATTTAACTCACTACGCTGACATTCTGGGCTCCACATTTTCTACGATTGATAGGATAGATTCTAGCAGAGGTGTGTTATTTTTCGGTGAGAGAAGAAACAGGAAGCAACAACTTTTTGGGGTAGGAAATTGGTTGACTTTTGCTTAAATCAGTCTGGAGTTGGCAGCAGCCTGATACCATACTTTACCAGATCCATGTCATGTGTGATTAAAGACATTAAATACAATTTTGTAAAAACCTTTTTGAAATGAAAGGAATTTGAATCAGGAGTTCCGTGCCTGCTATTTGAATGAGCAAGCTTAACCAAAGCAATGAAGTGCGTACCGGTATTAATCGAGATAAGCTTCCACCCACTCATGTCCATATGTGCCCAAACATGTTACTTGCACCGTCGTGGTACGGCGGGACACAATGTGGTAGAATCCATCCTATCGGCTACTTTATTATCGATCAGAAAAGTATGAATAATGTCATCACTTGTACCATAGAACCAGTTTACGTAACACACGTTAAGACCGCATACCGTGCGAGCGAATGGAGGTGGTTCAACCGTAAACATATTTAATTGAGGTGCTTTTTGGGCCAATTTAAAGCTTCTTAAGTTGGCATGTTTGTCTATTACTATCTGATGTTAACTTGCCCCAGCATGCCTTCTCCCCGTCTTCAGTTAAACCTCTCCCTGCCCCCATCTCTCACGTCAGTGACTAAATGAGACGGAGAACACCCAAGTTTCCCTTTATAGCATGGTGGCTTACCTTTTGTTTATAGTAACCACAGGAGGACCTCCGCTCTATTTAATTCGAGGGCTTCTAGGGACATTTTAACAAACCGCTCTATTAACGGTAAAACTAGGTTAAGGTAGTGTCGGTTTATATAGGTTGAACTATTCCTTCCATCCACAACTTTTCAAGCAAAATCATTTTAAGGCATGGTATTAAACAATATCACTTGAAGATCAGTCTACAAAAAATGAATAAGGGTTAAAATATCAATTTATAAAATATCTATAGAGATTACCAAATTGAGGATGAAATACGATCTGCCTAACACGTCCTAAAAGGCAGAGGTGAATAAATTCGGCTATATTGGATGGTGAGAAGTAGATAATGACTGTACCACTTAACAAAACATGACTTTCTGTGGTGATTGATTGTAATATCTGCTGACAGTTTTAAATAGTTGGTCAAACTGTCACTATATATCCAGGCAGTAATGGCACAATGTTGTTGTATATAACAGGGCAATGAAGTGTCAAAACAACTGAGAACTTTTGCATGTTGCAACTTTTATTTTTTGCAAATACACTAAAAATGTTTACAAAAGCACTGTAAAAACATTTTGTGCAGTGTAAATTATCAAAACTAAAAAGGGATATTACTTTGAAATAATTTTGCATCTAACATGACATGAGGATTGTCATTTTCAGCAACAAAAACAGATTCTATATCAAGGAAACTGAAGAAAGGTCCGTTAGTGATTCTGTAACTCTCACGCCATGAAACTGAGGGTTGAATTATTAAGTTGCTACACGGCAAATTAAGATGACGTAGTACTATCATCCCTGAAGGAGGGCTTCATTCATCTATGGATTTTTGAGTGTACACTCCCCCTGTGGCCTGCTTGCCAATGAGGACAACCTATTTGTATACAAAGACAGTCAGCCTTCCAATAAATCAGTCCAGTTTAACAAAACAGTGCATTGGCACCACAAAAATAGGTCTATGCATCTGTTTTCATCTTAATACTCAAATGTATCCAACACACAAACCACTCACAACCATTCAGCTATTCTCTTAAGGGGCTTTGATACTGAAGTTTACAATGTGAGATAATCTTTACACTTACGTATTTTGGTGAAGCAATAAAGAAGAAATCGTAGAAAAACTGAAATGTGCTCTATGACCCCAGTAAAATATTACAAAATATAAAGAGAAATGAAACTGGACCAAAACAAAAAAAAATACAGAAAATAAGATATCCTTGACAACGTTGATACATAAATATTGTGTGGCCGATTACAAAACACTTCGTCCACAAACAAATCTTTTTACTTAACTTTGCATTGCTGTGTCAATACATGGTATAATACTGAGCGATTTTGCATGTTTATAGCCTCTTCCAAACCTTTCGAATCTCGCTTTGTGCGATAACAACCAATACCAAATTGGCTAAACTAACAACAAAACTCATTTATGATATATATTTTTGCCTGGTTGGAAATAGCACACACCTCATAACCATTGGTGCAGACACCAGACTTGGATCCTGGCACTGTTTAAAGTAGGCCGCACTGGTGGCACAACCGTTATCTAGAAGCATAAACACGGCGCTGGAACCGGTCCATACAGGTTCTTTGGTCAAGCACGACAGAGCCAATGGGCTTGAATGATTGGACACAAAGGGTCAGAGGGAGAAGTAGGAGCAGGCTCAGGTGTGTGCCTGTTTAGAAACACACTCACACACAACTTGCGGGTTAAGGTCTTGAAATTCAAGTCAATAAGGATGGTAAAGATATACTGTGATTAAATGGAGCACAGCAGGTTTGCATTTGGCCATGACTGCCTGCATGTAGGATTCAAGCTCATAAAAGCCTATTAAGAATAGAATGAGCATTTCCAAGAATTCATTTGTCAGACAGGCATTCATCAGCATGATCCTCAATGGCACAAATCTAACGTCTGCTTCGACAGCTCTCCTTCATTTGTTTACAAGGGCATTCAGCGAAAACTCAACAAATAGTGCTTCCAGTACTAGCCCTATCATAACCCAAACAATATAACATGAAATCATCTTACGTACAACTAGTCACCCAATAACATGAAATGACAAGAGACGAGTTGTAATAATTATGATACTTGGTGTTAATGTTGCTATCTATTGTTATCCGCTTATTCCAGTACTTGGCAGCAAGCTATGGGCAATTGTATTTGGTGCTCCGGTATTTTTTCATATCCAAAAAGATGCTTGACAGAAACCTAGCAACTCTTGGACTGAGAAAATCAAGAGCAGACATGGGTAGTCATAAAAATACAAGTCCATACGTTATGGCAAATTATTAGCAGCAATCAAAATATAAAAAAATATACCAAAACCACAATACTTGAAGTACTGAAAAGCAAGTAACAAAGGCAGTGTTGAAATACCCACCACAATGAAATGCATGTGAAGGCCGTAGCATTTTGAAATCAAATGCCCAGGACAAAAGACCGAAAACTAAAAAAGGGCACAATTTCTCTTTTCAAAAAAGGGGAGGGGGGGGGGGAAGTGCAGGGATCACAATTTTCAAGTTGACAGTAGTATGGCCTTAATTCAGTTCATGGCAGCAGCCGCCAAAGGCTTGACATGACAGACTGGTGACCAACGCAACAAAGAAACACGAGACATCACACAGAAGACGAACAGGGATTCAAGTGCCGTGTTCGTCTGAACGCCTTCGGCTCCTTGGCAAGCCAAACAACTGTTGGCCACGGCGGAGGGCGCCACAACTGGCATCTACACAATGTCTGCTGTCTTAATCACACAGCACCGATGGCCGTCTCAGACAGGAGACCTTCGTAATATGAAAAGGTCGGTAACTTTGTTGGAGGACTGGTTTCAAACAATCCAGTTGTGCTTTCTCTAAGTAGCAGTGTAGACTCACAAAGTAGTCCCACAAATGTTTCCAAGTTGAAGTTTTTCGACAGCAAACCTTTGACTTCTTGCTGGATTTGGTCAGGAGGTAGCTGGATATTTCCCCTTTACAATATGTACAATGACAAAGATTTCCAGCTTTTTTACATTATCAACACACAAACAAACAAAAAAGAGAAAAAAGCTTGTAAGGCAGAAAGTAGGTTCAAGTCTCCCTTGTAAGTTTTTTTGGGTATGTAGGCTATCCCTTCCTCTGCTCAGAAAGATGAAAGCTTCTGACACAACTACATCCGGCTGTATGTTCCACCCTGAACGATCCCAACATCTAGCTAGTAATGCTTAACTTGGAGGGCTACGTCTCAAAACTAGTGTTATAGGAAATCTGTGATTGGAGGGGGGGGGTCATAATGGTTGCCCGTAGTCCATCAAAACAGGCCACAGCAGTTTAGGACAAGCATGCACACACACACACACACACTCACTCACTCACTGCCACTAATTCTATTTGATAAGATGAGTGAGGCATGTGCACTGATTCATCTTAGAAAAAGGCAAATATTCTATAAACTGTTTGGCCCAGTCCATTTTTTGTTCTTGTTGTGTACAAAAGTACACAGTTTTGTTACCAAAACCATTTCTACTCTGAGCCCCCCCCCCCCACACACACACTGAAGAGTTGGGGGAGAGGGAGGATGACTTCCATTTCGAGACCCGATCTCACCAAACACGGATGGAATGAAGATCTCTAGAAAGACCCTCGGTAGTCACCCCAGGTGACAACCACCCTGCGCCTCAGGCCCTGTAGGACGGCTGAAGTCTGCTCGGGGGGGAGGGGGGGGGGGGGGTTGATCGGTGAGCATGCACACAGCTGATGCTACGGAATTCCTCGAAGGAGCTGCTAAACACACACACACAAAAAAAGGCGTGTCCTTGCAGAGTCCGCGTCCCCTGATGAAAGCCAGCGCTGGAGCTAGCTAGACCAGAAGCAGAGGCCCAGGAGATAGTGTGTGGGGGGCGGGTCGTAGCAGTGTGTCAGGCAGAAAGGGCATGCTCGGCCGGCGAGAAGCTTGGACAATCAAGATGGCGGACCATTAGGAAGTATCCACATCTTGATTGACATTTATTGGGGGCTGCGAACACCCCCCTAGAAAAAGACGGGGAGGGGGGGAAATATATCTAAGACTGAACAAAAATACATATATCCTTGCTTCCAGCACAGCATGGCCTGTGCTGCACCCTGCCCTCTGCTCCCACCCCCTACCCCAGCGTCCATCAACACTTCTGGGCCTCCACTGGAGACATGGCTATGTAAGAGCCGTTCTTCATCGGCTGGCAGGCGTGGTTTTCTGATGGCTCCTCAGGCTTGTCGCTCACTTGAGTGTAGGCCGTTTCGTCTTTGGCCGTCTGGAAGGAAATCACCAAGAGGGAAAATGTTTCGTTAATCAACCATTAGAAAGAAAATGTCCAGACATTGAGTATAAGGATGTCTTACAACACTGGACTTATGAATATTATTAATGAATATGAATTGTTTACAACAAGACCCACAACATAAAAAAATATTAAACCCCCAACTTGACAAGAAAACAAATGTCACTGAGGTAGGAGTATAAAAGAAAAGTCCCATTAAGATAAAATAATAAAATGGATAACAGGCAAGGATGAAAGCAAACAGCAAATAAAGTCAAAATCAAGACTTACAGTAAAAGAATGAAAAGCTTCATTAAAATCAATACGTTTTACTTCATTCTATAAAAGAAGGGAAAAAAGGGGGGTTACAGAAATGTAAAATCATAGCATGTTACTACATCTTTTTTTCCTTCCCTCAAGCTAGGCTAATGTGTCCAACAACGTCTTCTAAAGAACGGCCATTTGAGCTGTAGCTAGTTTTTAAACCATGTAGTCTGGCGTAGGTCTACCCTGGGTTTGTACAGTTTTTTTTTTTTTTTTTACTTCAGACAGCTACGCCTATTCTAAGCGAAGAGTTCTCCTAAAGGGTTCGATTGACTAATCTAGACAAACACAGATAACCACGTTGAAAGTACATGGCCCTCCCTGGGATCACTGAAGTGCACTGCACTTTGGTACGGAATAGGGCTTTGCTCTGAGCATTGACAAGAGAACCATGTTAGCCAGTTTGATCCATGTAGGGATTGTGTGCCAGGACTATCAAGAACCACATTTGATCCAGAAAAGTTAAGGACGTGCTGACAGCAAACGCTTCAGTGTCATGCTTTGTGTTAACATGCAGTAGTCAGGGTTTATCTAGTCAGCTTAATTACAGAACTAACCATCGGAATGGTTAAACCATGCAAGAACAAAGTTTAAACTAAGAAATGCAGACTGTACTACAATAAAACAAAACTGGATGCGTGCACGTGTGTGTACGCACACAGTTAAGTCAACAGTCAAGTTGATATCAATACCTTCTAAAAACAACTGATGTGGGTTAAATGCACACTCCGAGCTATTAAATGCAACAACCTGAGGTTATGAGATTAGAAACTACTTCCTTAAAAAATTACTGCGGGGTTTCCTGACAGGTGAGTGCAGGGGCCCCAGCTCGGAGAGGGGAGCGTCTTACCTTCTGGCGGTTCCTGCAGACCAGGATGACGAGGACCACCAGCAGGATGGCCCCCATGCCCACGATGAGCAGGGGGAAGTTGGACACCAGCGTCACAATCAGCAGCAGAGTTCGCATCTGGGTCGCTGAGTCATCATCGATGGTCGCCGTCTGGGGTGGAGGAGGGGGGGGGGGGGGGGGTCACTGACTTTTCGCCATTTCGAGGCATCAAAAAGTCTGTTTGTGTTCAACGTTATTCATTTCTCTACGATTTGAAAAAGGCAGACTCACCTCGTTAACGAACATTATGGGGAAAATCGTCTGGTTGATGTGTTTGGTTGCACTGTAGGTACAGAAAGTTGAAGAAACTAATTAGGATGAGAGGTGATGGCATTTGTAAAATGCCATCTTTTTTTTTTTTTCACGGTCAAACTTACGGAAAGCCTTCAACTCTGTTCAAGATGATGTTGAGCTGGGCTCTCTTGCAGGCACGAATAGGGATACCAGTGGTCTTGAAAAGAGATGGGGGGGAAAAAAGGTATGAATTCTAAAAACAAAACGCTTATTGGAAAGTGTCCTAACTCTCTTTTACACTGGTTTAGTTCATTCCTAGACAATAAAAAGATTATGGACAAAGAAATTATAATCATAAACTGAAAATCATGTAAACCTAATATTTAGGGTTAACGGCCATAGATTAGCTTTCATACCGGATTAAGGTCAAGGTAGGTCTCATGCTCTTCCTTGTTGGGGTTCAGACCATCTACAGCGTTGATGTACTTGGGGTCTGCTTGGTAAAAGTGAGGGAAGGACACCACGATAGGGGCTCCTACAGAGGAAAACCAGAACAAATACAAGCAGAAAACGTTAAAAAGATAAACGTTAAAAAGAATCCTACCCAGCAGACAGTCTAAATCAAATACAAGTTATTTTCCAGTTAATAGACTATTCTTTATCAGACTTGGGGTTTTGGAAATGCTCAAATACACGTGTTGGGATTCCGTGAGTCTGTCCTGGTAGAGACAGGTCGTGTGACCAAGTGTCGCGGTCGCTCGCCTTTGTCAAAATGCACATTGTATGAAACACGGTCAGATAATCTGACATCGGCAAAAAAAAAGTTTGAATCAACAAGCCCACAGGTTTGAGGTCAGCGTGTTCATCATGGGGTTATCGGTATACTAAGGAGAATTCCTCAAAATTAGAATTTAGAAACCATCAAACCGTCAACAGCTCATGCAGTCCAGACAGGAAAATGAATCTCAACCTAACTTAAGACGATATACTTTCTATTGCACCACACTGAAAGAGGAAGTGTTTTGGCGTGCACAGTCGAATGGAAGAACATCTCAGGGATTCTCGTCACATGACTTGACTGAAAGGTAACAGTAGGACATGGGTTTTATCGGTGAACTCTTCATGAGGGTAGAAGTCATACATGATTGCCTTATCGGAGTACTCACATTCAGTCATTGAGGGACAATAAAACCCTAGAATCAGTGCTGTCTACGGTTAATCATTACACATCTATTGAGTAAAACCTCGCTGTTCAAACACATATGTCTGGTATATGGCCTGGCTGCAATCTTGGCTTGAACTGGACCAGGGCTTTGAGTGTGAAATAAAAAAACTAGGTTGACGTTAGAAGTGGGTGAGTGGGCCAGGCACGACGGGGTCATGACCCAGGTGGAGCCAGGGGCGACGGACTGGGCCCTCACCTTCGCGGCAAACGCTAACTTTCAGCACGCCGGTGTCCAGGCAGTCCCCGGAAGGCACGCAGAAGCCCTCGTTGGCTGGGTTGATCTTGGGACTCTGCAGCACGTCCTCGGGGGGCGCGAAGCGGTACGCCTGGATGCCTTTCACCTCCACGTCCTCCACGTAGGCCAGGTGGATAGACCTGAAGAGAGAAAGAGAGATAGGGAAAGAGAGAGAGATCAACACAGGGCTTCATTTCCCCGGCGTAGGCAAATTTGGTATCTCACTGCGTACATCATTTGGACACTTTTCCAAGGGCGTGGTCCCGAATATGTTCGAACATGTCAACTCAAGAATCAACAAAGTAGGAGTTTCGAGCCATCGTTCATTTCTTTCCCAAACCTAGACCCCAAGCTGCAGTCTCGCCCTTCTGCTTTGCCTGTCAACAAAGCTTTGTGCGGGTATGGAGAGACAAGGCTGCGTACCTGCATAGGTCAGCAGCAAAGATGTAGAGCAGCTCGTTCCTGGACAGCAGTGGATGGAAGACACTGCCGTCTGTCCCGTTGATCATGTTACTCTGGTTGGAGGACCACCATGACATCTCTCTGTGGACAAGACACAGGAAACGTGTGAATACAAGGCATTTTGCTGTTAAGATTCATGTGTACGATACATCCATGTTGGCGTTTCCCACTCCAACAAGGCTAGGCAAATCATTATTTAGCAAATATACTCTTTCCCGACAGGGAGCAAAGACTTTTTCCTTGGACTTTGAATACTTGATTTGGCAAAATTCCAGAGTGGTTCCACGATGACTAAACGCAATGTGCTCAAGGACTAAAAACAAAACCGCTGACATGATTTTTTTTTATGGCCATCAATTACAACCACGTGGAGATCCAACCCAGAGTGGAAAAACAAGAAAGCAAAAGTCGTAGTGGCTAGGATGGGGGGTTGTTTCGCCCTCTTGCAACCAGCACGGCAGTGAGACATTTCACATCTTACCTCAGGCCGTTCCATGTGTCGATCCTGCCGTACTCCATGTAGTCCCTCTCCCCAGTTAGGAACACAAACTCTCCTTCATGAGTTCCATTTTTCTACAGAGGCAGAGAGAGAGAGGCAGAGAGAGAGAGAGAGAGAGGCAGAGAGAGAGAGAGAGAGAGGCAGAGAGAGAGAGAGAGGCAGAGAAAGAGAGAGAGGCAGAGAGAGATATATAGATTCAGAGAAATTAGATCATATCAGTGGAAGGTCCAGAGTTAGAAACAGATCGAATGTCTCCAATTCAAAATGTTGCCAAAACCAGCTCATATCAAACAGAAACCTTTAAGGTCCAGCAAGGATTCTGGTAGGTACAGAACTCATTTTGTCTTTGTAAGAGATCAGCTGTTGACAACAGCCTTGTCATTCAGAAAAAAATCTAAATCAAAAGGCCCTATGTAAGACTGTACAACCACCATGTCTGCCCACTGCGTGTATGAAAGTAAGCACGAGTCAGAATTGCACACATCTCACAGAAAAAAAGAAGAAGTAAAAAAAGCTTTGTCGGCATACACGCCACTTCTCATTTTCCCCCCCAAAGGAATGACCTCTCTCTCGGGACCTCAGGCTAACCGGTTCAGTCACATGCAAAGGGTTTCCCGTAAAGGGGCACCTCTGACCTAGGCCCTTTTAAGAAACAAGTGACCCAACTTGAGAACAGAGCCTACCTTCCACATAAGGCCAAAGTGGTCGTCCACTTCAGGTCTCAAGTTGTGGAGACGGCTGAGCAGAGGGTCCTTGAACCCCCACAGCACCTCGTGGACGGTGCGCGTCATGAAGATGTCCACGCCGATGCTTTTCATCCACATGGACACCAGGGTGCGGAGGAAGAAGGAGTAGGAATTGAGCTCACTCATGACAGCCTGACAGAGAAAGGAGAGATGTAATCGGAGAGTTAGGCCTCGGGTCCCATCACCCGCTTTCCTTGCCAAAAGATAATACTCCCATTATGATTTCAAAATTTGGATTTCTGAAAAACGCTTTACAAAAGTGTCAATGGTTTCCGTTCAGTCATCCAGCTGGCCTGGGTTTAGTCTTTGTAACTGGGGAAAAAGCCCAACCATTCCAATAAGCTAGCAACAAATGTCATAATAAAACGTCAAGTATATTCTTTATACATGGAATGGCTGGTCTGTTGGAACAATGGAGTGTAAACAAGACCGTGTAGCTTCACGGAAAGATAAGGTTGACTGCAGCCAAACAGGATGCACTTGTGCAAACACTTTCACACAACTCGCACTCCCTCGGAGAAGATAATTAGTGTACGTATAAAACACACAACCACACACGCGCATATCTCACCACAACTGGGATGTTAACTGTCCTCAGAATGTCCGTCTCTGGGTTTCCCTTGGACTTCTCAGGAACAAAAACAAAGCTCTTGGGGTTCAGGGCATAAACCTTGGTCCCGTTTTCGAGGAAGGTCACATTCTCCCTGGGTCTGTACTCCCTGTGGTGGAACAGTCAGGGTAGTCATACAGATCTTCTTAGTCTTCAGTTTCAGTATAGCAGAACAAATTATACAATGGAACAGTAATGTACTTCTCTCTCATTTCACTCCCCAGTCACTAGGGCTGAAATATCAAAATAAGCCTGAGACCATCATTTGTAAAGGATCTCGTAGTCATGGGGATGGTTACAGCTCAGTGATAAATCATTAGGTAACAGATCTACAGAGGTTGCAGGTTTGAACCAGTACATCAATTGGGTAAAAGAGTCTGCCCATTAAAAAACTTTAACTTTGTAAAACACATACCTGTACGTGTATGGTCCAATTTGAGTGACAGCTGCTTTACCACCAGATAGGAAAACCTCTGGATTGGTGACATTGAAGAAGTAATACTCCATGTAAACGGGGGGTGGAGGGTTCTTCCACGACTCAAATACTTGGCTTTTCTCCGTCAAAGTCAATTCCTACAACAACCAAAAGTAGAAGGAAAGTCAGACTCAAACAGTGAACAAACATTTACAGAGTTAGCAGTTTCGTTGTCGTCATACAGGAGGACAGAAGAAGCCCAGGCTTGTCTTTTTTTGGTTGGTTACGCCATAAAAAAATAAAATATAAAGACAATTAAAAAAAAACTTGGCTGGCCTCATTCTGGCTTTCAAAACCAATTTTGTTGCGGCTCTAGAAGCAACGTCCATCAACAATCCTTTTTCATTCATGCAAGGGGATGAGGACATGTCGCAATTAATGAACAAAGTCTCAGTGTGAGGCATCACCCCGAGAACCCCAGAGCCCCAGGGTGCTGGAGGGGGATAAGGAATCTAGCAGGTGAATAAATACTGGTAAAAGCGGGAAGCCAGAGCGACAATTGCATGGTACAAGTAGACCTGGAAATGGAGTCCTCTGCAATACTCTGATGTCCATTCAAACTACAGCCTAGCCCATTAATGCAGTGCTATTTAAGAAATAATAATAATATATTAACCTCGAAGGCTCTTAGTTAAAGTGACGGGAGTTTGAGCCAGCAACATTTTGATCTGCAGTCAAGTGGTCTAACCACTGAGCGATACCCTCCCTCTCAATATGATCTGAAATCATCTGCGCATTAGTCATATGAACAGTAAATGTGCCGTGAATGTCTCAAACCACAGCTTTTGAGAGTGTTGCTAGAAATTGTGGCCTACGTGTTCAGGGCCGAGTTCAGCAAATTCCACAACTAGGCAGTTATCACCACAACAATCACACAGGTTCAGATAGTCAGTGATGTGGACAGTTTATGTAATTACAAGGATGTATGTATGAACTGAATAGACAGAAGCTTTTTAACCAGATAATTCAACTGTGATGGGAACAGACCCGCGCTTGTCCACTGAATCAAGCATAAAAAAACGTGAATTGTTTGCTACTGAAGCTGAAGACAACTAGTACAGCTGGAGGTGACTGTTGTGGCAGGAACACTGTATTGGAATTGCAGAGAAATCTACAGGCAACACACTAGAAAGGGCATTTCAATCACCAAAGTGAACTAGGGTTCCCTGTTTTTAACATATCATGTGTGGTGCATTTTCCCCTTCCCAAGTAAACCACTAACACTTCTAATCCATGTAACCAAATGTCTGAGGGCAGGTTTGCAAAATACAAATGAGGCGTGTTAGTTTAAGGTGTGCCTCTACAGAGATACAAAAACGGTATCCTGTATTTGAGGAACTGAACGCATAATCATATAGTACGTGACTAGCCGACCTATCCTGAAAGGACAGGATGATGCATCGGTTCACGTCCTGAAAGATACTGTGTGAAACTGGACTAAAGGTCCCACGTAAGTGACTAACGGTTTTGAAGGAGAATAGGTTGGCTTTCCTTGCCATTGGCTTTAAAAAAATTGACCATCACCTTGGTGCACCTGCTATAGTTGTGAAACTGGGTAACTGTAATAGGAGCAAACCCATCGACACTCATTTGCCACAAAGCATCATGAAATATAAACTAACAAATGCTCCCGTGTTGTACAATCCCATGTGCATACGTATTACTTTTAATGGTGGACTCCGTACTCAGCAAGATTGTCAAGTTTGATAAACCCCTAAAACGTCTTGTTTACCAACCTTGGAAAAGGAAGGTCCCTTCAAAGGCCTCCATAGACGTCATATCAACATTTTATCTACTAAATGTTTTCTAATCCTTGATCTCCCTCTGGGCAAAATCAGTGAGGGACATCTAATCTAAATATCACAATTTTGGTTCACGGTGGTTGAGTCACATTATAGCATGTGGTAAGGTTTCAGCTTTAATGAGAGTTGAAGACAGTCCCACACAGAAGGTGGGTGTGGCCAAAGAACAACTTACTTCAGACTCACCATGAGAAAAAAAAAAAACTGACGTTGACAATTAACTACTCCCTTACATTTAATGTTTTGAATCCGACTATCAAACTTGAATGAAATTACTGTACACCATTGAGATGTGAGAAAAACAGTGTCCTTACAGTCAGTGCGGTTTGTTACAATTGTGTGAGGCCTTAAGAGAAAGGCATGACTGCTCTAACGGTATACCGCCTGCCTCCAGACCAAGGAATCGCTCACATTCTTCACATGATCCTCACCTCTCTACACTCCTCCCTTTCACACCCAGTTACTGAACCGGTTGAAAACCGTTTACTATAACTGGTTGGTATTTTGCTGCTTTATGTAAACTGATATTTTAAAAAGTGTACAACTAACAGTGAGCGGCTGACTAGAAATAAGTGCTAGTTGATATTTGTTATGTTTGTGTTTTATAGGGTAACGTTGCAAAAGGTCAATTTCCTTTTCGGTCTGTCGGCGGAATCTAACTGCCACTTAAACCAGCCTGAATAAACTCTGGGTTGCTTGTTGACAACCCATTCCAAAATCGAGCCAAAACTGTTCAAGACCCCTGTTCAAGTGGGCAATTCACTTTTAAAATACACGAATTTGAAGTGGTCCGAGTCTGAAACGTGTGCTTTATATAGCGCATACCACAACCTGGTGAGGAGCAATGACAAGTATTTCCATGGGAGAGGGACTCCCCCAGTCTGTCAACCTCCCTTCCCCCACATGCACGGGCACAACACCCCCGACCATTCATGGAGACTGAGATTACAAACCTACTAGCCCTTGATGGTAAACCCAATTAACCACAAGATTAAGATAGCCCAAAAACGCTATAAAACACAGTTTATGTAATTCAACCAAGACACTTAAAAGCCTGTTTTTATTCTCAAATACTTTTTCAATTAACAGGTGTCTTAATTAAACCGCGGGGGTCCTATTTTCTAATGTTCTACTATTGAAGCAGGCTAAATAAGTAATGTAGCCTATCCTACCGGCTGGTAGTACCACGCGCTACGAGAGGATCTGCAGGCAAAATCACTTTTATGGTTTAATTTCTCAGAATACTTGTCAGAGCTCAATCAATGTGGCAGATTAATTCAATACAGGCTGGATAAAATGTATCTTGTAAGAATTAATTCAGTAAAAAATAAAAGAAGAGGGGCGACCTTGGAACCATGCGCGTATACCGATCCACTGCTACATGATTAGTACTGCAGATGCGGATTGAGAGAATCTTATGCTGTAACAATGTAAAGCTGGGTAGCTAATACCATGAGATGATGATTATTTCGACTGATCACACAAGCCCATTGCATTAGAAATATAAAGGGATTGTTGGATGACAACGAAATGTAATATTGAAGTTCCAACTCACCTTTTTTAACCGAGAGTGAATCATTGTTTGGAAGACTTGTGCCACGACCAAGGCGATTCCCACAATCAGTAGATGAGCGCACACAATCCCGGTAGCGTAAATGGCACAGGATCTTCGGGTCATGATGCCGGTATGTCGAAAACTACTTATATAAATGTGAAATTACTTATGAAGTAGCCCAGACTCGTACTCTTGTTTCAATCGCTTCCCTCTGGCTAGCCCGCTTCTCACTTTGCCTCCACAAGTCACATCAAGCGAATTTGATTTCGTTCGTTGGTAGGAATTAACCTCGTTTCGTTAATCTTCGTGACGAAAACCGTATATTTTCTTCAACACTGGCATGTATCTCTTTGCTTCTGCCCAGTTGGTGCCAAACTGGCTAACGAAAAGCGACTGCCCTGTTCTGAGGCAACGAAAGAAATAGCAGCTTTCAATTCAGAGGAAAGGCAGAATACCTCTCCCTCCTCAGCAGATTTAAATGAACTCGGTCATGCGAAAAGCGTCGTTTTGTCTGGGCAGTGGGTGTGTTTTAAAATGTAGCGTGCTTTCCTCGTAGTTTAGGTCACCCTTTTTAAAGCACCACATTTGGCCTTGGTAATAGTAGCACATTCAAAACAAAGTAGCCTACTATGTATACATTTATTATCGCGCAAGTGTTGAGCTCATCGACTATTCTTTTTTTATATGCTTATTTAGCATAGAATCAAACATTTGAAAGTAAACTAGATTCGGAATATTCCACTCTGTTCGACTCACTGTGATGCAGTAAAAGCTGTGTATTTTATTTTAAATGGTAGCGTTTGAAGTAGAGTCGGGTAACAACGCACTGTCTACGCTAAATGATGAATGGCACTGCATGCTCATTCACATTAACACCAATAATGTTCATATGCTGTTCTTTTATTCGAACAATGACGAATATGCAGCAGCTTCCTCGACTTATTCAACACAGTATCTTTGAAGGGACTTCGACCGTTACTTCTTTTAAATTCCGCTATCTTGCCTCATCACGCCTCCTTAAATATCCACAACATGAAACATGAATAATGTGTTGTTCGAGGAACCAACGATAGTTGACGTGAACCTTTTGTTCACTGAGCAGTAAACCTCATTGGATACTAGAATCCCGGACCACCATCTCAAGACCACCCCCACAGCACTGTGATTGGACGAACGTTGTTGGGTGCGATGCAAAATTTGATCGACTGATTTCGGGGCGGGGCTCACATAAAGGCAGAACGACAGCGTAATTCTCTTGCTGCGAATGAGATGTTCACCTAAGTCTGACTGGAAGTCTGTCTGGACTCGATCTAGCAGCTGTCTTCAAGAAAAATAAGTGCGTGCATCTCTTAATAATTAATAGACTATCATTCACAAATCCTTCCTGCCTTTAGCCTCTACACATGTCATAATAAATAATTAGCTTCAGATGTAATCAAATATTGTAAAAAATAAATAAACTAGTATGGACCCAAATACACTATGAACAGTATTTTGCACAATGGTGCAACCAGTAAATCAACGTAAAAAGTAGCCTGTTTATTCTTTTGATGGGCCAATGTTAAACCATGTATTCAGGATTATAAAACATGTCTAATGTGAGCTTTTAAAGGGTAGAAAGTATTGGTTATGTATCAGAGAACTATTTCATAGAGTGGCATCTGCCAATTTAGCACGGGTTGATGTTTCTTACACAGGAACATAACATTAATTCATTATTAACAAAAGGAATCCAACCATAAACCTTTTTTATGGTTGCAAATTCCAAGGACAAGCTCAATGACCATGAAGGGTGTCTTTCTCAAGCAATCTTTTAGACTCTATGGCCTCAACAGGTGTTAAGGTGAAACAGGACCCACAAAGGGTGCATTTCAACTTCATTGTTGGCCTGCCATCTCGCCATCCTTATTTACAGACAACACCTGCTACTTGACTCAAAGATGTGTATTTACCTAGAATGTCAATATGAATAGATTATCTTTCCCGCTAACTCAGGTCAGGCACAGAGCAAAGACAAGTTAGACAAATTAGTATCAGAACAAATTGTATCCAGTGATGGCATTGAACTGAATGACTCCTTACACTGTAGGCCACATAAATTGCTCTCTTCCTGGATTCGGTTTCAGATATCATCCACAAATATCCAGCCATACATTTTCGCCATAGCATTCAAATCTATCACTACCATAAGCTTAAGTGCTGCATTCAAGAAAGGGATGCTTTACCATCATTGCCATCTGTTTCTTATTGATTATTTACTTTACATAGTGTTGTAATTGGCCAGTAGGTTTCATCCTGTTCATAATGCTGTTCGGGTGGCTAGGGAGAGAACAGAGATCTGTTGGGTCCACTCTTACAGCAAACCTTTCCTGAGGCAACCTTTTGCGGGAGAAATCGACAAAAACAAAAGTATTGCACCGTGGGAGTTAGTATACATCACAGCATTTGATGTTGAAAGGAACTGACTGGGTTGGACTCCAACATTAATGTAATTGCGTGGTACTTCATTGTACCAAGCGCTTTTACAATCCCAGAGGGACAGGGGATGTCAGAGGGGGGCGGCATCTGTTCAAACAAGAGAAGTGAAAAATGCTACAGAAAATCATCAGGGGGGAGGATAACAGTTAAGTAATGCAGCCACATTGTTTCAACCAAAAAGAATGGAAAAGACGGGGGGAGGAGGGGAGGGAGAAGGGGGGTGTCCACCTTTGTATTAGTCTCTTTTTATGTTTGGCCAGTGGAGCAAGGATACATTTTTTTGCACTGAAGAACTGAAGACACTAACTTTGAAGGCCCACACAATGCTATGTGGTTACATTAGAAGCTAAACCTTTGAAGCAAGTGGCATGTCCTCACTGCCCTCTGAAAGAAAGCCATTCATACTTACTGGAACAAGAAGACTTTTATCTAGAGGGTAAATAATTTTGAATTAGTTCTTCGAACCCGTCTGTGTATTTGTTGTCACCACAGATCATTCATTGTGCTCTCACACATCTCAGTCTGAACCAAGGAACAGTACCCATAACCCTTGGTGTGCACTTTGCAGCCCAACAATAAGGCGTTTCTTCGACACATTGTTCAGTCATGAGTTGCAACATGCATTTAATCTCATTCATTCTGTTAACGCATCACTTTTACATCCCCCATCCTAGTGGATTCAACCAAGGTAGGTTACCATCTACATTGTATTCTGTGTTTCAAGTGAACTGTGTACTTTCATGGTCATGCTTATCATTGATTTCGGTTGGTCAATCACTTGGATGAAATCCCACATCCTGATGTTCAGCCCCACAGTGGCGGACATTG
This sequence comes from Hypomesus transpacificus, assembly GCF_021917145.1. Lineage (NCBI taxonomy): Eukaryota > Metazoa > Chordata > Actinopteri > Osmeriformes > Osmeridae > Hypomesus > Hypomesus transpacificus. The sequence goes on from NW_025813837.1 coordinate 2,006,943, forward strand.
AGTTTGACATGCAGGCACAGCACCCTTTGGTTGGAATGTGTCAGGAATGCCATCTGTGCTTATAGGGCGTTGTACAACACAGAGATCAGCCTCTTCTTGGCAGATTCCCTCGCTGAAGACAGCAAACCTGGCTGAGTGTTTAATGAGCAGGGGCCGCTGCCTGGGGGAATTTGAACCCCCCACCTGGGACATACTGCTGTGCTAATTAAACACACTTGTGCACTGCAATGAAATGTGCCACTACTGAAATTGAATCCCAGTCTCAGGCCAAGATCTTGACTGGCATTCTTGTGCAAATCGAGCAGTTGATACAGCTATTGGCAGATAAAGTCCCACAATGTGTTGAATAGGCGGGGCAGCTTCTTCCCTCCTGTGTTTTCCTTTTTCATATCCACACTAGGCCCCCCTGTATTGACAATAGAGGGCAGAGGTGGACTGTTACCCACATTTAATCACAGTTGACAGGCAACTGCAGGTCTAGTTTGAATGCAATTTTACAATGATGTGACCTTAAACTATAACCATAACATGAACCCAACATTAACACTGACAATGGTTCAACTGGTTGTGGTTTGATACATGTTTTCTCAGCTAAATGCCCAAAATCTACAGAAATCCATATATCCTGGGTGGCTCCCTGTGGTCATGCAAATACATGAAAGGTTTAACATTCAGATATGCGATCAGTTTGAAGCCTTTAACTTTCCATACCTTTCATGGTTCTCCCATTGACTAATTGTGCTGTGTCACCAGACTAGCTGGAGCCCGTAACTCTGTTGTTCTGCATCCTCATGAAGCCTCATGAATGTCAGATCATTATTATTGTCAAACTATGTCAATATCAGTTCCACTTCACACTGCTTCTGAAAGTTTCTAGACTCAGAGGTTGTTCAATTTGTCCCACATGCCAGAGACTGACCAGGAACCATCTTGTGCCTTGTTGTGCTTGGTGTTGGGTTGTCTAGTGCTTTGACCCTTGTAGCTGACTGTGAGAAATGTCTTGGGACTGCTGCAGCTGGACAAAAGAAGTTTGTGACCCCTGCCTTAGCCAGACATTGACAGGACATTTTAACTTCTGTCAGGTGTGGTTTCCAGCTTTAGGGTGGCTTAGAAGTGACCCTCGTATCAGGTGATTCATGAGATTTAGGTCACCAATGTGATAGGTCGTGAGGGTGGTTTTTTAAATACTGATGAAACATTTTCCAATTTCACATTTTCCCAATTTCACATTTTCCCAATTTCACATTTTCCCAATTTCACATTTTCCCATTTGGATAGGAAAAGGATCATAGCATAATTCATCCAGCACACTCCCAAAGCACACGTTGATGACGTGCAAACTTGAAGACTCTTGATTGAGACTTGAATGGATTGACTGTGTGGTTAAGGCGGGGATACTTCTATTTGGAAACAGATGACAAAAAAATTGGACTATTTGAATCTTTGATAGCTGAGAGTTATGGAGTCTAGCTAGTCTTGTCAAAGATCAAACTTTGATTCAAATTGTGTAAATTATTTACTTGTGTATGTGGAAATGTTTTATTCATTTATTATTGCTTTATGTTGTAATTCTTTGTTTTGGTCGATTTAAAGTTTTGTTGGTTCTAGTTTTCCCAAATGTTTTCAAAAATTATTTATTGGAAACCAAAGCAGCAGGACAACATTAATTTTGCTCTTAAACCTGTCAATGAGAGCACAAAAAAAATTGGGGGAAACTGGTGTGACACACAGGAAATATTATTGTTGACAGAGAAATCAAAGGATTTGCCTGCACTTTTGTGTCCAAGGAGTTTACTGCCATATTCTAACAACCTTTTACAACCAAAAGGATTTTGAGATATTATCTAAAGAAGACACAAAAGGAAGTGAATATATGGGGTGACAAGGAGGGACCTGTAATATGTGTTGAATACAATAATATAGTATATTTTCTATTATTCCATTTGTGGAATAATACCTGGACCTTTCAAGAATTGCAACCTTTTGCAGAGTGAATTGTGAATATTATGGCTTTTTAACATTCCACTTAGTTGTGGGAACCACACTTGTGACCAGTGGAATTTATTTAGTCAGTGCATTGCTTGCAAAATACTAAATTACGGATTTACATGGAAATGCAACTGTAAACTGTGCAGTGCAATTCTTGTACCTTTCAACAGTTACTTATATTACCTAACATTTCTTTTCTTTACTCAAAGTTCTCTCTTACACCATGATTATCTCCAAGGAGAGTTGGGAATGGACTAACGCACATATAAATTCAGTACAGTGGTACCACTCCCATGGTACTTCATGGCTCTGGTTCCATGAATCACTTCCCTTGAAAAGGTCTGGCACTCCTCATAGATCTCCCCTCCCACAACCATCTCTGTATATCAACCTGCAGCCTTTCAAAGACTGTCTCCGACCCTGACAAACACCCTGTACCAGCATAGTTCAGCCCCAGGGAACATTAACTCCCATGTGAGGCGCCGTTTGCAGAAACTGTTAATATTATTACAATTGCGTTGATATGAGAAGTCAGTTTGAGATAAGGCAACTACGGTTGGAATGTGTTGGTAAGTCGAAAGATCCTTCTAGAATTCCCATGTCATACTCTCACACTCGTCATTTAGCAGACACTTTTATCCAAGGTGACGTAAGAACGTACAGCAGATGATCAAAAATCAGAAGTGTATATTTCTAACACTATCAGTGGTCAGAATCAATGAATAATTTGTACTCAAAAAAGTTGAACAGCATGACAAATTAAGATATTTGTCAACATATTTATTAATAAAGATATGCCACATGAGCACCAGCAGACCACCCTGAACTCAAGACCTTCTTGCAGTCAGACAGCAGTGCAAAACATCTTGCCACAAATTCGACACATGCCTTGTTAAGCTGTCAGCTTGAACTGAGACGTATTGACTAATTGATAAGCCTGGAGCAGAATCATGGCTTGATTACGGCAAACATATTAACCAATACAAAAATATTGTTATTCTATGCAATCTTTTGGGTATTTTGAGTGATCTCAGTTAGATCTAATAATAATATTTTTTGAAAAGACACATGCAAAATTAAAACTTTTTTTTTTTTTACTAAAATGATGGGAAAACAATGAAAAGTAATGACGTCATCAAAAGACCCTACTTTTCAAGAAAAATATTTAGTCACTTCCGAGGAAATACAGGTTTGGGGTGGCACATGTGATGACAGACTGCCCTCTAGAGGTCCAGTACTACTTGTATGCACCTTCCGGTTGATGACTTTGCTTTGTTGACTTTGTTACCATGGTTTCTAACAACTTAAATGATAAATGACCACCGAACTAGCCGGCTACTTATGAATTTAGAAAAGCACACAGACGTTGCAAGCTAGCTTACAACTTGGTCGATTGCAAAAATACTTCTGCTTTTACGAATGATTCAACAACGCAAGGAAAAATTAATGCTCGCAAAAGGTTTCACATTGGAACCGCCGGAAATTACAAAACCACCTACATTTCCTTGGTGAGCAACTTTTTCTGCACCTCCAGCAAGCACTGCAGTGAGGGCGAGCTCAAGCGAGCGAAGCAAGAGCGCGCGTATACGCACACACACGTTTAATAATGATGTCACACAATGATCACAGACCGCAGAATTATCTATGCATTTGTAATTTATCAGCACTATCCCAATCCACAGGTACAAGGAGAGGCTGCTGACCAAGTGTCTAATAGATGCAAAGAACAAGCGTCATCTCTCTGGTGCTTTAGATAGCCGCCGTTGGCGTTTTCTGGACGCAGATCTTAATGACTTCAGAGATGGCTATCCAACTCACACGAGCAAACACATCCTCACCCAGGGCCAGAGGGCCACCCGTCCAAAATCACATCCCACTTTTCCCTTAGATGAAGAACACATGAAGCGTTTCTCCAAAGAGCAGGCTTGTTTCTCTAAGCAGACAGTACGCCAGCAGGCCCGCACACAACACGTAACAGCAGTGGAACAGAAACTTATACAGCATCCTCTGGCTCTGTACCCACACTTAGAGCAAGGCATGCCACCTGAGGTGAGTGACAGCTTGCAAAAGACTTATGATCAATTGTCTGCCTGCCATGTCATCCACTTAGATTTCCAAAACACTTGTAAACTTAAACTAAACCACTATATTTAGATGAACATTTTTCCTGTTACAATAAGCTATCATCATGCTGTTTTTTCTTCCATCCAATAGTTGTTTGATCAGGTGATATCTGTCCTGGACCCAGATATGTTTGTAAATAGACCGTCGACCGTGACACCACCTGAAAATGGGCATTTGAAGGAAGAGGAGGAAAAGGAAGAACACGTGGACGACAGAACAGAGTTGTGTGAAACCCAAATGCAGGAGCAGGGAAAGGAAGTCAAGGAAGGGCCACTTGTCAATGAAACGCAAGTAGAAGTTGGTTTAGGATTCATAACATAACCACAGTCCTTGATTGGTACCGTACAGAGAGAGACAATTTTTTTTATAAGATTACCAATTATATCTGGCCAGTTAATGTGTGGAAGTCCGTGGTTAACCCTTTAATATTTTACCATAGGTCTGGCAGTTCTGGTCCAAAGAACCCTTACAGAGTTCTACGAGCAGGGGAGTCTGTTGCTAAGGAAGACCAGAGTGTCAGTGTTAAACGACTGCCCTCCCCTTCCCAAGACAAGGATATCAAGACAGTCACCAAGCTGTTCTGTGACTGGGTGGTCTCGCTGGTATGCACTGCTAACATGAATGATTGAACTTGATCTGGGGGGGGGGGGGGGGGGGGGGGGGGGGCGACGACACACGGGGGTCAGTCATCTCAAACCCACATTCTAGTAAAGCTAATGAAGTGATTGGTGTGATTTACTTATCAGGGTGGGGAAAGCGACAACTTGACCGAGTCCACTCTCCAGGGTCTTTTTGTCAGCAGTTTGTCAGTAGACAAGAAGCCATCCCCGACCTTTCCCATTAACGTGGTTGAGCCCAAGAATTACCCTGAGGAGCTACGCGACTCGGAGGAGCTACGTAACGACCATGCCTACGACGCCCGTCTCAAGGACTCGGTACCCCAACACAAGGTATGCACAAAGAGGGATACCATCACCTCAGTCTAATTTAACGAGCCGGACCTTAAATCAGCTGTTTGGGATTGTACTCAGGCCAAAAACAATTTACAGTATACTGTATGCATAAACACAAATGTATATATACACACATAATGGTAGATTATGTGTTCATGTAGCTGACCTGTGAGCTCTTGATCTGCACCCTTTCTCATATAAAAATGAATAATAACAAATATTGTATTTATACATTAAGAGACCACTGGGAACTAAGAGGCCCATATATGGAGCCTGGTATCTCAATCCCAAAACATGGAGGAAAAGAGATGTTAATGAACCAGAGGATTTATCGGATTATGAGTTTTCGGAGATGCAAAGTGAAAGAGTGAGTCTAATAGCTGAGATAACATCCATCACTCAACCATAACCTTTTATATTTGCGGAACTATTGGATGTTGCTGTGTTTTTTCTTGTTTAGGATGAAGCGCTGAAACAGATGCATGGGACTCAAGCCTTCAGGCAGTTTATAGTCACCAGAGGCCTTCGAGTACCACGGGTGAGACGGTATCATAATTGTACAATAGTTCTTAAGAACAATCATGTATGAGAAGTACATCATGTCTGTTCGTCTTTGGCAGTTTCTGAGTGCACTCTTCGCTGAAGAGGAAGGAGTAAATGCGGTCGGTTCTGCTTCAACGAGGAAAAGTGCTTCAACAAGGAAGGGAAAAGTAGGGCTTTAGAAAGTTTGACCTATAATTAGATATGCATAGTCCAAAAGATAAGTTGAAAAGATTGATTTGCCTGCAATAAACCAGTCGATCGCAAGCACAGTCTACGGTTGTAATTTTCATTTCCTTTGTGTTTTATTGTTTTTATCATGGCACCTGTATGGACATGTACAGACCGCTTATCTTAACTATTTCATTATTTACAGGCTGCAACAGAAGCACATTTCTCTACTGTCATAAATAGGGCCACTTTTTTTTGCTGTCTGCCTTAATGATGATGGTGGAAAAAGATAACTGACCACAACAGACCTTTTTATTTTAAATATACGTTTAAGTTCATCACAGAAGCAGACATTCAGTGCTATGTTTGCTGTCGTCTTTCTTTGTCCATGGCCCTCCTCATCCTCCTGTCCTGAACTTTAATCATGGAAGACATCTCTGTGGAGGAAGAAGCAAACATCACAGATGTTAATATTAACAATGTTTGATGACCTTGGAGAATAAAGTTTATAGCATACACAATAACACTACAAGGGTAGCGGTAAACAGGTCTTCTACGACAAAAGGAGAATAGTCATAACAGGAAACTCGTTATGATTATCTGTGGTACTGGCAACATTCCAACAGGAAATACAAATGTATTCCCACACAAAATACAAATTTTCCTTGAAAAGTGCTGTTGCCAAAACCAAAATAAAACATGGCGTGCAACAACAGTGTGCACATCACTTACGCACCTTGGTTGTGTATTTGTAGTCCTCCACCTTGGTTTGGAGATTCTCCAGTTTTCCGTGCAAGCCTTTGCACGCACGGCTGGTCAGGTCAGCGTGCGAGCAGGCCACTAAACAAACGAAAGATGTAGCTGACTCACTCTGAGTAAGCAGTTCAGTTTGCTAATAAAAGGGGGTGAACCTACACTAATCCATAGGTGTATAGATGGTGGTTGTCTGTGCAAATATCATCGGCTGGATGGTAATATTGATGCGTCAAATTCATTTAAAGAAACTGAAACCTGACTGAAATGTGGATTGACTTTGAGGATGAAGCCAATTACATGCAGTGTATCTTCCAGGGAGAATTCGTTAGAATGAAAATTGAATACTGTGACCCGCCATTTATTTGGCCATAAACGGGTCTGTAAGCAAGTTGTATTCCAAATTCCCCTTGTGGAAACCAAATTCCCACCCATCCGATTTGTTCCGGAGCCAAGCCCGGTATCCTTCCTTCCAGATATGACCTGGAATGGATGTAAACACATCTCTGTCAGTCAGAGACGTGTTTACAAACAGTGTTTGACTAATAGATGTGTTTACCTTCGAGAGGCCCCGCAGCTGGGCTCCTCTGTGAGCGAGACACGTTACTGGGCTCGGAGGTGAGTAGAGAGTGAACTGGGGACATGCGGCCAGGCAACACGGCCTGAGGGGAGGTGGTGTAGCTCGGCAGAGATGTCGTGTAACACACCTTGGGGCCTGTGGGATAATGAAACGGCATCCCGAATGGAGACGGGGGGGTTGTCAGAAAATCGAATGAGTGACAGGAAAGACCAGGAAAACGGAGGGAAGGTTTTGTGGTATTTGGAGGAAAAGCAGGACTCACTTTCTCTTGACCAGGTGCGGCTTTCATTTCGCTCATCCACATCAGGTGTGTGAGGAAGATACAGCTCACTGCACACAACACACACGCACAGACAACATGGCTAAGACATGTTCATGTATTGTGCAAAGCATGCTCACTTACAGAGCTAATTCTGGTTGCCTGGAGACATGCATTACAGTCTAGGCATTCAGACCTACTGTAAAGGCTCATGTGTCTCGTGTTCAGAAGGTCACTTTGATCTACTTACATGGTCTCCTTCGTCCCTTTGGTCACCTCATTGCTGAAGGGATAGAAATGTAATTACATAAGAGGATATTGCATTCCATAAGTGCAGTCAACATTCATAAAACGGTACAACCTGGTGTATGTGCAGGGAATGGATGTAAAAAAAAAAAAGGATCAGCACAAGCCTTCTGTACTGCTCATGTTCTGTACATGTTCACCCCATCATTTAAAGACACAAAACGTTGTGGTTTAGGGCACACGTTTCTGCAACGTAAGGGTAAAACGGCACTCAAGTAGAATCCCATGAGGTTCGCTTGCAAGCTCTACTCCCCAGGTCGTGGGATCCAGCCCCAGGCAGACTCACAGCGTGGCCCCAGCGAACACCCTGTCTGGAGCAGACCTTCTGTGGAGGCTGCTGCTGTGGCTGGTGGTGGTGTGTGGTCTGTGGTTCTCAGAAATGACACCTTGGAGCTCCTTGACTAGAGACCTCAGCTCCAGAGTAGGGTTTTCCTCAAGCATCGGGGGCCCCAACTGGAGGAGAAGCCAGAGCCATGTTATACAAGCACTATCAGCACTTTGCTACTGCTGTCCTGGGGGGGTTGCTATTACACCATATCGCGCATGTTTTATTTACTATCGTAACTCGACAAAGATGTATTCGCATCTTCCGCTGTGAACTTCAACCGTTGGAAAAACTCCGATGTCAAAAGGGGGACGCATACAATCTCAGATTGCCGGAGGAATGCTATCGCAGGGTGTGTTTCCACGTTGAGGGGAAAAGTCCAGCAGATGTGCTGCTGAATGGGTCTTTTCACAGCCCAGTAAGCCCTTCACCTCCGGAAGGCCTCTGGAGCAGTGTGGGGCGGTGCAGGGTAGAGCAGCCACGCCTGCTGGGCTGCTGGGGGACTCCCTCTGGGCCCCACAGCCCGGGGGTCTCCGGGTCTGGCCCTGCAGCTCCTGGAGAGATCATGATGAACATGATCTCGTGTTCTAATTCCTCATTTGACACGTTCTAGAAGTATGCAACAAGACACGTGTAATTAGAAGAATCCTGTCCTTTCTCTGGACAACAGTCCCCTCCCTACCTTCAGATCCAGAGCATGCTGTAGCTTCAGGCGCATGAACTCCTGCTCCTGCGTCTGGAAGTGGTCTTGGCAGTCAACGAAGCTCTCAGACATCTAAGGAGCAAAGGGAATAACGGTAATTTCGCTTAACGGGTCATTTCCTTTTCAACTTGACATATCTCGCCCAGGACCGCTAAGCTGTTCCTCATACTGGGAAAAATTAACGAGCGAAACTCGCTCGAATCGAGCCAAGTGGCGCCACCTTGTGGAGGGCCGTTTCCAGTTTGGCGACTTTCTGGCGAAGCTCCCTCTCCAGGCAGCGCAGGGTCTCCACCTCCGCCTGCAGACCTCTCTTCTCCTCCCTGACGGAGGCCATCTCCTGGGCCTGACGCCTGCCCTCCAGACTCTGGTGGCGCTTCTCCTGAAACCCAGGAGCAGAGAACATGGTGGGGCAGATCTCGGCACGGCCGTCGGGGGTCCCTTTGGACCTCTTAGTTCATATCACTTTCTTCATACCGAAGGAGCATCGAGTGTCCAGGTGTTGTAACTCTGTGTGCACAGTTACAGAATAGACATGAGGCGCCGAAAATGGCCGCCTCGGTAGGCTTCTTCCTGCCAAAGTAAATTCCTTGTCTGTGAAAACTTTCATGGCAAATAAAACCCCATTCTGATTCTGATCCCGTGAGTCGCAGAGTTGAGAACAGTACAGCACTGATGTCTCATCCAAAACAAACAGAAAAACCAATTTGGTGGCCTGACCGTGCTAACCCCCCGGCCTTATTCATGCACTCAGGAAGTGAGGGCGAAAACATCTCTGACAGGATCTTTCAGAGGAAGAAGGAGATGCTGAGGTTTTACATCACTCAGTTTCTCCAACGTCTCCTCCAGTAGCTGGATCCTCCCGCGGAGAGAGTCCACCTGCTCCCGCTTGGCAGTCACCTGCTCCTGCATTCCCATGGCAACCCTCATTCCTGGAACAGAGAAGACGGTTTCAAAGACATCCCCCCCTTTTGCACTCCGTAGACCCGAAGGCCGTCTCCACCGCCACTGGCGATCCCCCATGTACAAACACACATCGCTTCTTCCTCTAAACAAACACAGGGATCCTCCCCTCAGCTGGGTGTTTCTTTGAAGTGTGCGGGGGCTGACCGTGGCCGTCCGCACCCTCCAAGGCCCTCAGGGAGCCCCTGGCCCGGTCCAGCTCCGCTCTGGTGCTCTGCAGCTGGGAGCTCAGCTTCACCGCCACGCCCTCGTGCTCCTCGACAGCACTGCTGAGAAGCCTCTTCAACTCCTCTTGCTCCGCTGGAGAACACACACACACATAGACACACACATAGACACACACGCACACACACACATAGACACCGTGCACACACACAGAAACAGGGGGAGACACACCCTTTAATGTTTTTCTGCAACTGAGCAGAAAGCCATTGTGTGGTAGTTAGAGGTGGCCTTAGGGTAGTAATGAAAGCCACTGTGTCTAATAACAAAAAGCCATTCACGGCATGTTGTAAAACTAACGGGGGACGACCTTTCCTTGGGAAACCATTAACAGCCTAGTACGTGTTCTAGGAAATCATAAGACTCGGTGAAAAAGCCAAAGTAGTTAGTTGGTAGTAGTTAGTTGGTAGTAGTTAGGTTGGTTAGTGGTAGCTGATTTAAACTCTTGTATTCTATTTTAGTTAATCCTATTTTTATTGCTTTTTTACAGGTACACTTGCACTTAGAGATTCATGTTGTGTAATTGTAACTTGCTTCACTACATGCTCTTATGGTTTCTTCCCTTTAGCACTTATTTTTTGGTTGTTCACAATGTGTACTTCTTGTTTTTGGCTACCCGCAATGCTTTGGGGCTATCTTGTTGTTATTATCAGTGACCTATGCACTTTGTAAAAGCTCTCTCTTGGAAGTCGCTTTGGATAAAAGCGTCTGCTAAATGAATAAATGTAAATGTAGTTAGTTTTCCTCATTTAGAAACTTCCACGACAAACTGGCATCCCCCGGATAGACAGACTTGGTTTCATCCACGGAGCGCGTGAGTAAAGGAATGGACTGCTCACACGCTGGTGTTGCGTATACCTGTGAGGCTGAGCAGTTGAATGGACTGCCCCTCCAGTGTAGCAGTCAGCTGCTGTTTGGTCTGCGTCAGCTCCGCGACCCGGCGGCTCTGCTGCGACAGGCCTTTCTGCTGCTGACGGCACCTCTGCTCCAGCACGGACCGCCTCGCATCGCGCTGATCCAACTCCGTCTGGGGGGGAGGGAGGTGGAGAGAGACGTGGGCGGGGGATGGGGATGGGGGGGAAAGGGCAACCAGTTCAGCTATGAGATGATGCGCTAAAAGCAAAAAACCTTCAACATAGAGAATGCTTACGATTTCAGACTTCAGAGCGACTTCTGCTCTTCCCCACCAAAAATAATAACGGCAACATTTAAAATGTGTTTCGACTGAACTCTACGACAGAGGTCGATCGTGGCCATAACTGCTTAACTGACCAACACCTTAAGCTGCTTGATCTCCAGCTTGCGCTCGCTGAGCTGCTGGCTGAGTCGGTCCCTCTCCTCCTCCAGCTCCCGCTGGAGCACCTCCGTCTGGGCCCCGAGTGCCTGGCAGCATCCTTGGACCTCCTCCAGCCTGGCCCCGGCCTGCCGGGCCTCCTGCTGCCTCCGCTGCAGCTCCTCCTCCAGCAGGGCCTGCCGCCGCTGGCCCTCGGCCTCCCGCGCCCCCGCCAGGCCCTGCAGGGTCAGCGCTTCGGACTGCCCGCACCGCAGCTGCCGCCGGGCCCTCTCCAGCTCCGCCCGCACGGCGCCTAGCTCCTGCTGAAGCCGCTGCTGCAGCTTGTCCCCATACAGCTGGGAAACCATGGAGATGGTGAGAGGGGAGGGGTTAAACGTTTGACACCGGCTTACATGGTGAGCAACAGCAAAAACTCCCGGAAGGCATTTTTTGAAGAGCTAATTAATCCTCGGTATGCAAATGAATCCCTCAAGTCAAACGTCTCAAAAATAATTATGAGAAGGGCCGCCCCTGGTGACACACGGGGTAGAGCGAGCACCATCTGGGCTGAGCCCCTCACGCTGCAGCCAGGGTTCCAAACCCTGCTTGTCTCTCTCTCCCCTACATTTCCTGTCTACCTCTAACTGTCCAACAAAGCCCAAAAAATTATATCTTAACATATTTTTTTTACAATTATAAGGGAAGGGTAGTTTGAGGCCCATATTAAGCACACCGGTAGTAGAACTGAAATATGGAGGAGCAACCGTGTGAGGCCCCAGGCACACCTGAGCCTCCTTCTGAACCAGGCAGTCCTGTTGGAGGGCGCCCACCAGGGCATGCAACTCCTGCACCCCCAGGCTCCTCTGCCCCAGCTCCCACTGGAGCCGGTCGATGGTCTCGCTGTGGGCCCTGTCCTGCTCCGACAGCCGACCGCTGCGCTCCTTCTCCTGAGACAGCTCCTCGCGGGCCCGTTCCACCTCGGACTGGACCAGGAGATATCACAGAACAACACCGATCTGTCAGTCATCTCTAAACTGGAGTTTTACGATTTCATCTGAAGGTTCATGAGATGACTGATTAGTAAAAACGTGCACATTAAAATACAGAATGCTCTACTGTGCTGTGGACTGTGCTGCCTGGTCTGGGAGCACGTATCCATCCTTCATTTCCTGTACTTTCACGTTTTGTATGTTGCTTTGGATGAAAGTGTTCTGCTACTTGAACAGAATGCAATATACTGAAAAGAGAACGGCCCAGTGAAGAATGGGTGTGTTGGATTGAGGTGTTACTGTGGGGTGGAGCTGCACCTCTTGCTCCTGTGCCTGCAGAAGGGCAAGGTCTCTCCCTCTCTGGGCCTCCTCTGCCTGAGACTGGCTCTGGGCCAGCAGCTTCTCCAAACACCCCACCTAGCACAAACACTGTTAGACAAACCCGACAGCAAACAAAACCTTAATTCAACGTTGTCTTTTTCAATGACCTAAGGAAAGTGTTTCTAAAGGTTTGTCTGCATTACAACATACAGAAAAGGTTTATACCTTCTCTGCATGAACCCTCTGGGCATCTTGCTGGTCTGAGTGAAGGATGGTAAGAGCGTACTCCAGGTCAGTGACCTGATTCTTGTGGATCAGGGCCTGGCTTTCTGCCTGCTTTCTGGTCAGTGAATCAAAAAATACAGTCACTGTGAACTAAAATAATAACCATTCCTGGAACAGCCATCTAGCAGGATATATATTTTTAGGTTTGTCCTGAGCTCGGACAAAACCAAATTTGGAATGAAATGGAACATTTCTAGTAGGGTGTGTATGGGCATGGTTAGGTGTTTTCTTCTCACTGTAACAAATTCAACTGGACACGTAAATTGGAGGCACTGCTTATAGAGCTGCTCAATTTCTCATTCAGTATCGCCACCTTCTGGTCATGACTGGTAATGAGCTGCTCCATTCTGTGAAAAAGCAAGGTATGCCATTGATGACCAAAATAATATTGACTCTTAGAACCCTAAATGTAAGTGTAAATGTGTAATAAATCCATATTTTGCTTTCCAAAACTAAAAGTAGTAATACACACAGTCAAAATATCCAGTCATATCTACCTCTCTTGTTGCTCCATGACATTAACCTCTTCTGTCCCCTGGCATTGCTCTTCCTGAGATCCAAGCCGCTCCTCTGCCTGGCAGACAAGGAGTCTGTTCATGCAAGACTGCAAAGTTTTGAAAACACATGATCAACCACAACATGACCACGTCTCTCTCACCTCTCTCACCTGCAGGAGTCTTCCTCGCAGTTTGCGGTTCTCCTGTTCCAAGTTCTGCAGCACTCGCTCCACCGCCGCCGTCAGCGAGTCTGGACCTCTGTCGGCCACATCCTTGCCGATGCAAGAGGTGTTACCGAGCCGTTTCTCATAAACCGACAGTGTAGAGTACACCTTGTCAACGGCTTGTTCCATGGACTTTGCTTTCATGCTTAAATCGTTGGCCTCCACCTCAATCTCTAAAAGCCTCTGATCTCCACATGGATTGGTGGCTTGTAGCTCTATGATTGTCGCCTGCAAGTTCCCCATCTGGCTGGAGTGTTTTCGAGTCTCTTTCGCCCTAGAGAGATGGCAGAAAGCACATGCAGAACAATGGCATGCAAACCTGTGCACCAAGTAACAGGAAAGCCATGTCCTATCATGTTGCCCCACGTCGAATGGTGCACAGCGAGTGTTCAACATGAGCTACCGTAGATCAGCTATGGCATCTTTCTCCATCTGGACCTGCAGCAACTTAGTCTGCAGTTTGACGATGGATTGTCGGAAAGAGAAGTTCTGCCGTTCATGTTGTTCGTGTGTCTGTAGGATCAGATTGATGCAGTTATATTCAAGTGGGAACGCATACAAAAGGATTGAGATGAGAAAGAGCGTTCCACATGATATAGAAAACAAGACTTGATCGATATCGAAAATGGGCACCTCACTAAGTTGCTTCTGGAGATCAGAAACCTGCTGAGAATAGTCCGCTATTGCATTCTCCAACACATCCTTCCTAGGGAAGGGGACGCTGTGAGGGGCCACCTCCAGGTCCAGACCATCCAGGCCATAGGGTAGAGGCTGGATCACAGACTGACGGCAGGATGATGGAACATCAGAACTGTTTTCCGATGACCCGTCTTTAACCATATAACAACAAAACAAGTTTCTTTCGTCATGTGACATATTGTGAACATATGTACTGTGAGTGAGGCTTGAGTCACCATTGAATTTACACTTACCCATAACTAACATGGGTGTGTAACTGAGTTGAGAGGCTGTGTTGTTGGTGCTGTGTGTAGTAAACATGTGTCCTATCCTCTCCATAGTTCGTTTAGTTGCGTTTTCCACCTCTGCTTGTAGCCGCTGGGTCTCTTTAGTTTGTTTTTCGAGCTCTTCACTGCAAAGCCAAAAAGCACATTATTTAAACTAAATACACACGTGATTGGTGCAATAGTTTGTTTGATTTATAATTGTTGAATGTATGTAGAGTATGATGTTTGTAAGCCAAAATAAAGGATTACCTAAACGTATCCAGATTGGTGAATGTTTTTGGGAGATCGTCGTCCATGTTATTTGTGTCATTCATAACTGTGTAAGCTAATTCAAAAGCAAATTGTTACAAAGTCAACCATAATTATTTTGATTAAAAAAAATACACAAACACGTGTTACGATGTGATGACAGTTTATGTTAGATCACAAGTACAGTACATTCAACTGTGCCTTAGTCCTACAGTCATTACAGTAACTGTCTATACTGAACAGTGCCTTAGCTCGGCAAGTCCCTCACGTACCTGTTGTTAAGGTAAATAGCTAGCTGTAGTACTTACATTTAAGGAAAGCCTCATGAAAATTTTGAGTCAATAGGGTACATTGTTGACTCGAATCGAATGTTGACGTCGAAACGCCATCCTTGTTGAAAATGACTCACTAGATAAGTAGCTCTAGTGCTAGGCCAAGTGTTTACTCGGGCAGACTCCAGTTGATCCACCAGCAGTAGTTGGTGGTAGCAGTAACAAAGCCTTACCAAGTCACCATGGAAACAGCATCGTTATCGCACTGCTCAGACCTACTGCTATCCTACTCTTCTGTAAACGTAATTGGCTCCTGCTAGCTAAATACGCGAAAGTAGCGAAAGAAGTTAGCTAGTGTTGGCTAACAAACTAGTAGCCAGTATTTACTACTTAAGTATTTACTTTAAACCTTTTTAAACTGCACCGCCGTTGGATTGGTGCACTAGTGCATGATGGTCCTTGTAGTTTATAGCCAGTTAGTCCTAGTTGAAAGGGGTTGACCGTCGTCGAATCATTTGCTCGTCAACAGTCAATGAAGTATTAATCTATCCTTGTTTGTAGATTATAAAGGAGCCACGGTGAAATGGATATTTGAAGATTTGTTGCAGTTCTATCTGATTCTGCAGCATTGTCTCTATTGAGGCATTTGACAAGGTAAAAAGAAAGGTTTTCGCGTCCACACAATGCGAGTGCTAGCGAGCTAGCATAACAATTGCAGGTAATATTGGATAAGATTGTTAATAACAAGAAGTTGAAATGATTTAAGGTTTCGTATTCAACTACACACATGCCATAACTACGTTAAACATTTTGTTTTCATTATGATAGCCCATAATAGAAGTTTAAAGGGATGACCTATATTCAGTGACTCCAAATCTGAACTCCTCCCTCAAGCAGTAGCTACAGTAGAGTACAGTAGATACAGTAGATTCTTATAGATCTTACAAAATAATTGTACAGGTTATTGTGTGAAAAGCGCCAAGAAGTTTTCAAGCATATCATAATAATGTATAACGCATACTGATTACATTGTATTTAAATGGTTGTTGGTTGAACTTTAATGGTGTAGTGCTGCTGAACAATAAAAGAATGGTTTGAAAATGTATATAAATTGTGGTTAAACGTAAGATCTTAATGCATGCTGTGTTCTCCGAAAACTGAAATACAAATTGTTCTAGCTTGCTTCTGTTAGCTAACATGATATTTGACACCTTGCTAACGTGATCATATGGGGAGGAGCAAGGGCAGTCTTATGCTGCCGCTCTAGGAGGGAAACTGTTTCAATCTTTGTTTCCTTTTGGAACAATACACAATCAAGACAATGTTTTTCAGGATGAGGGATCTTCACAGACTGGACAGTAGGCTCTTGAAAGAGCTAATGTCAAATTATGCCTTGGAGTCAAACTTTCTGCCCAGGGAGGCAGGGCTGAGGGTCATCGAGTCTGCTGCAGAGGTAGGCTAACTGACACACTGACCCACATACAAAACAATGTGAGGTATTCTTCATCTCGTTGATGCTGTTAAGTGTTACTCTCAACTAGGCTAATTCTTAATTTTCAGACTGAAATGGGGGTTTCAGCAAAGTGCAGAGATGCAAAAGTTGAAGACCTGTGGAGTCTGACCAGTTTCTTTGGCTACAGCACCCAGACCTTTGTCCAGGCAGTCAATATTCTGGATCGTTTCCTAGCTATTATGAAGGTGTGTTTTAAACGTTTTTGGTGTTGTTGATATGATATTAGTACTGTTATTAATAATAAATAAATATTATTTTAAGTGCTATTACTTTGAATTACTTATCACACTATTACAATGAATAGGTACAACCAAAGCACCTAGCTTGTATTGGAGTATGCTGCCTCCATATTGCAACCAAGATGGTGGAGGAGGAATGCAACATCTCACCTCCTCAAGAACTCATCCGCATTAGCCAAAGCAAGTTCACAGTCTCTGACCTCACCCGGATGGAGAAGATCATTTCCGAGAAACTCAATTCTGAGCTGAAAGCCGTCACAGCATTAACCTTTTTAAACTTGTACCACGCTGCCCTTGTATCCCTTACACCAGCAAGGTGAGTGTTATATCCCATTGGATCTTTTTATATTCATGGAAGTGTACTGGAAAGATTGATTTGATGATGAATACTGAGGTCACATGAGGAATCTTTTTCCTTTTAAGGGAGGACGTCCCAAGACTTGGGAAACTGGAAGCCCAGCTAAAAGCCTGCTTATGCCAGCTTGTTTTCTCGAAAGCAAAAGTAAGCATTGGTCTTAGGCAGGCCCTATTTTATAATATGGAGATATTCTGACTGTGAAGTCTCATCATCTGCGATTGTTTTTTTGTTTTTTTTGCAGCCTTCAGTGCTGGCACTGTCTCTTGTTGCTCAGGAGTTTGATGCCTTTCAGTCCACTGCCATGTTGAAAATTGTCCACCAACTTCAAAAGCAGCTAAAGGTATGTTTTAAATGTCCTTTTGCCCCATTTCAAAACCCACCTCTGTCACCTGATAGGGCGGTGACAGATGTGACAACACTGCTCTATTTCTGTCCTCTCCACTTGTCAGCTATTTCAGATGTTTCTTGTTTCTTCCACAGATTAGTGAAAGCGAACTTCACTATTGGAGGGTGCTGGTGGCCAAGTGCATGACTAAATACAGCTCAGGTGAATGTAACAAGCCAGACAGCAAAAAGCTTGTGTGGATTGTGTCCAGACGAACGGCACAGAATTTGAACGCCAATCGCGTCAGTGTCCCTGAACTTCCGACTATTCCTGAGGTGAACTGGGATGAGAGTGAAAGGTAAGTCAAAGGTGGGGGAGAAAGGTTTAACTCAGTAGTTAAAGCATTTGACTGTATATCAAGAAGTTGCAAGTTCAAATTCCACTCTGTCTGTCGCTTTGGATAAAAGAGTGCTGAATGGATATATTATGATTTTATTATTATTAAACGGACAAAAGCACATCATTCTTGCATTATTGCTTGTGTCTGACTGACTCAGCCCTTTGTTATTGCAGCAGAAAAAAGCAAATTACTCTTCATAAACACATTTTACATATTCAAAAGAATAATGCACAACTCCTTTACTCTGCATGTGTACATACTAGACACATACTAGACACATACTAGTCACATACTAGACACATACTAGACACATACTAGTCACTGGTGGTTCTTGAGAACAAAGGTTCACTAACAGAATTAAGTGGGAGACAGCAGAGTAGTGGACTGATACAGGATCTGTTGCCTGTGTTGCTGACCAGTGTCTCTTCTCCCCTGTGTATATCCAGTGAGGATTCATTTGAGGACATGAGCAGTGAGGAGGAGAGTTTGTGTGGCTCTCCTGGCAGTGACGCGGATGGTTTCTTTTTCCCCTCCGGCCTTGGCTATAAGGGCAGAAAGTGATACCTCTCTTCCCCCCCAAACCTACGATGGAAGTTGGTGAACTACGTGTGTAGCAAGGTTTTTTTCTGCCTGTGTCTGTATTTGTAACCGTTTCTTGCCATAAGATATGTATTCTTGTGATACTTTGCAGCAGGCCCAACCAAGTGCCTGTGTTCAGTTGTGTTTGGTTTAACCTTTTATGTTTTTTGATTTAAAAAATTGCAATGCCTTGGCAGCTGACTAGTAATAACACACGTTTAAATCTTGTTGAATTTGTCAATCCATGTCCAAACTTGACACATTCCTGATGTCAAAAAAGCTTAATCATTTAGTTTGAGGGTCCCAATCTCAGCTATACCCTCTTACAGAATGTTACTGATTTTATGGTTTTGTACTCAAACTACAGTGTTATCACATGTAATATCTAATGCCTACATCAACATATTGTAACGTTTATGAGATTATAGTTTGAAACGATGGCGTGTATGAAAGTTTGTGAATGTGATTTTGTTTTTTACAGAATGTTCACTTCCAAATATTTATAAAAAAAATTTTTTTTAAAAAACGGCCTAGTTGTATATCAACTATGGTTACAACTGTAATATAAACTGAAAATAACTGACTGTAAATAAATACTAATTCTATTTATAAATAGCCGGTGTCTCTTTTTTTAAAATTATATTTGTGTTATTTTATTAACCAGCCAAAGAGAGATTTAGAGAAGCTATAGGATTGATAATGGATTCCATTTTGGCACAGCATTTGAATGACCGCGCGCGAAACCCTATTGTTCGCTAGCCAATGCAATGCTGCTGATAACATCCATCTCCTTTATTAATCTGGCTACCTAGAAAGGAATTGCAGTTCATCGTGAAGGCAGGGCAGGGCAGGGCAGGGATGAGAGCGGGCGAAGACGCATCACCAATGTTGTCGACTGCCAGTGCCAAATCAACCGCAGCGCAACCTCCAACCCACTCGGCGCCCATCTTACAATACAAAATATGATATTTGCTGTCCTCATATCAACATTTCTACACGATATGTTTTTATTTAGGTAGGTTAGTGAAGGAAGATATATTTTCATGGCTGTGTAAGGAATGAAAACGTTCCAAGATGGTCCGCATCGCAAACGCTCTGGGTTTGGTTATATTCAGCGTCGCTCTTCTCATTTTATCCTTAATAAGTTATGTTTCGATACGAAAGGACAGCTTTTTCACTTCTTCTAAATATGATATGGGGGGTCCAAGAATAATGTTCCACGCAGGATTTCGGTGAGTAAGAAACGCAAACCTTACATTTATGCATCTGTGGTTAATATGGGTAGACTATAGACGCACAAAACGCCAACATAGCCAGAAAAACGTTTATTCATGTCACGGGTGACATTTCAGCGCAATCTTTATTTTGCTTGTCAACAGCTGGCTTTAAAAGTGCTACGTGCACTCATCTGCAGTAGAGAACCTGGCCTTATAGCCTAGAAATAATAATGAAGCAAACACCACGACAGGATATTTTCAAGGATATGGATATTTTTCCAAATTGAATGCTAAAGGATTGGCCTCGATTAAAGGGGAAATTCTGAGAATTTTGTTATTCCAACCTTGTTGATTCAATTTCAAGATAACTGTCCAAAGTGCTGAGATTGATTAAATCGATTACGTTGCTGACTGCGAATCCCCAGCCTACAACTATATTGTTGTTTTCAGGTCTCAATTCGCCATGAATTTCTTAGACCCCTCTTTCATTCCACTGACTAATGCACTGAATGAGGAACTTCAAGGGAAACCATCCAAATGGAAATTCAACAGAACAGCTTTCTATCAACAAAGGTAAATTAATTAAGTTAAGATGTTGTTAATTGGTAAAAAACAATTTAATAAAATATAAAATCGGCAATATTGTAGTATGTTGGTTGTTTTTTAGGAAAGAAATCTTCAATTTCATTGATGTGGCCAACAATTTCTCACTGACCAAGAATGGTGTGCGTGTGGGTCAACTGATGCACTTTGACTACTCCAGCCACAAATATGTCTTCTCCATAAGCAACAACTTGAAGTCCTTGCTTCCTGAAACCTCGCCCATCCTGAACAAGCACTACAACGTGTGTGCTGTGGTGGGCAACAGTGGCATCCTCACAGGCAGCCATTGTGGGTCAGAGATTGACAAAGCCGACTTCATCTTCCGCTGCAACTTTGCCCCTACGGAGGTCTTCTACAAGGATGTTGGCCGGAAGACCAACATGACGACCTTTAACCCCAGCATTCTTGAGCACTACTACAACAACCTGCTGACCATCCAGGACCGCAACAACTTCTTCCTCAACTTGAAGAAGCTGGAGGGAGCGATTTTGTGGATCCCTGCTTTCTTCCTTCACACCTCAGCAACAGTCACCAGGACACTAGTTGACTTCTTTGTGGAGCATAAAGGTCAGCTAAAGATTGAGCTGGCCTGGCCGGGCAACATAATGCAGGATGTCAACAAGTGAGTATGGGGTGGACATGTAATAATTCATGGTTCAAATTCAACTTTAAGTCAAAATTGTTCCATTTCTGATCCCCGGGCAATACTGAAATCTTTTCATTACAGATTACAAATGGCTCCTCTAATGTCCGTTGCCTCTCGCCCTGTTTTTCTTCTACCACTGACCTCGTCTTCTGTTCTCTCTCAGATACTGGAAGACGAAGAACCTTTCGCCGAAGCGACTGAGCACGGGGATCCTTATGTACACGCTGGCCTCCGCCATGTGCGAGGAGATCCATCTGTACGGCTTCTGGCCCTTTGGCTGGGACCCCAACACAGGCAAGGATCTGCCCTACCATTACTACGACAAGAAAGGGACCAAGTTCACCACCAAGTGGCAGGAGACCCACCAACTGCCCAGTGAGTTCAAACTCCTCTACAAGATGCATGGGGAAGGTGTGACCAGGATGAGTCTGTCACACTGCACCTAGACATTCCCAAATGGCCTGCTGTCAAGCTAGTCATTTGTTAGAGGGGGGGGCTTCATGGAGGCTGAACCCGATTTGGGTTCTGTTATATTTTCAGCTTGTTATATTTTCCGACGCAGAATTAGACCGTGCATGATTAGTATGACAACGTCTTCATCCTAGTTACACACGCTCCTGTCACCTGCAGCGCATGTGGACTTTCGAGGTTTGTCTTTGTAATTCACACCAAGGTGTAAGGGTGGTTTCGGGACTTGGGGGTAACATTCCAGCTTTAAGGGATTGCTGTGCTGTTTCCTATGTACCATGGGTGAGTTAAATATATTATACTATGTATCACGCTACCACATAAAGTATTGTCTTAATGTGTTGTTATCACCTTGCTACCAATCATATTGCATTGCTATCATGACTGGGGCTGAACGGAATATGTCTTCTTAAACAAGGGATGTGGATGGAAAAACACTCAGAAACTCCAAAATGATTTTCATTAATGATGGTGGCAAAAATGGTAAAAGGCTATTAATCCTGGCCTTATTTTAAGGGAATTTTAATAGTTACTTTGACATCACTGCCTAATCTCAGGGACGGAGTTAGAACAGTGTTTTTTCTAATTAGATGCCAGTCCATCATTGGAGGCACAAACACTATATTTTTCTGACCTTTGTACCACCTAGCTACCACCTAGCTACAACCCAAGGTGCCATTGGTTTCTGGGTCTAAAATACTGGTCTGGATGCTAGCAGTTGTTTACAATACTATCCCAAAGGTGTAAGGCAGTTACTAGTCTGAGAGGGTAGTTACTATCTAATATCTTTTTTTAAAGTCTTCAAATCTAGATCAAGAATTTACATTCCAACAACAATCCATTTATTGATCAAATTTCAGTTCATTATAATACTTGGAGTAAAACATTAGAAAGAACATTTGAAAAAGTATTCCAGAAAAACACTCTGTCCAAAATTAATTTTTACCTTTATTTAGCCAGGCAGGTCAACTATAATATATCAAAAAAGTCCTACATCTCAATTCTTGATAAAGTAAGAAAGGAAAGTGTATATTGTAATAATAATGAGGGTCATTCGACCACATTCTTTTGCCATTAATGTATAGTTCTATGTTCTTTTTGCCATGAACCCAAATCACAAAGCTTCTTAAATCCTGAATTATTACCCTAAAGACAGTATAGTTCTGAATCAATTAAAAAACAGATTAACGCAGATAAAGGTTACATCTATCACATATAGGCTTGTATAACTTTAAATATTATTACATACCAATCTGAAAAAGTTGCATCTTGTACAAAGAGCATGATACACCATTTGAATGAAATTGCACGAAAGAGACTAACAAAATGTATGGCTAGTTTTATACAACCTTTTTGGAAGGATATGTTTCAAGGATAGAACCTTTCTTTTTTGTTATTATTTGTATTTACACTGGCATTTTCAATAAACTGTCAGCTTCAAAAAAACTTTATATAAGAAGAGTTTTAATGTGCAAGAAAATCTGAATCACTGGGACCAAACTAATCTTTGTTTCACCTTTCTGACAAATAAATAAGTAATATAACTTTATTTTTATAACTCTTTATTACTCTTCTCAACAAAAGTATTTTTTCTCCATCTAGGTGTCATGTCAGGCTGAACTTGTTAGCATGCTGTGAATGGATCTGTAGAATGACTTGGCTGAAAAACACTGATAGGCACATGATAGTCCCATGACTCACCACACATGCTCACACTGGGGCATACTGGCTTAGGGGCCACACCTGCCCATAGTTGGGGGTCAGTTTCTCTACAAGAGACTGCTCAGTGTACACCTCATGGACAAGACTTAGTGTTGCCTTAACAGGTTTACTTTGTCATTGTTGTTATGTTTATAAATCAACCCATTTCTTCCCCACGTCTCACATAAACAGGTTGCCCTTACCCTGACTACAATGTGATACTGATGTGACACTGGGTTAAGTAATTCAAAATCTTCCACTGATTTTCGATTGATTTCACTCATAGAATGTTTCTTTATTAAATACACCAAAGATAACCCATTTAGACAAAACTTGTTATAGAAACGGACTTGATGAAGTGACTTGGGATGTAGGATGTAACAGGATAATGTAACAGGGTCTCCAGCATGAGGTCAGAGATTTCATTTATGCTGTATTCTTTATTTTTGAATGTTTTGTCAAATGATGTCTTCACACATCTGAAACTGGGATTTCTTGAGTGGTATAATACAGAACCTTGCCTTTTCAGTCTCACTGAAAATCAAAGTTCTGGGGCTGAATAATGAATGCTCTTCGTGCCTCCATATATGTCCTATCATAACAAACTTTCACCTTTTGTTCAATAACCAAAAACTTCAAATAGAACGATGGGGATGTCTCTCTCTCTCTGTCTATCATAAATAAGTATTGTTCTGAGAAGGATCAAATGTAAATTATTGTTTGTGTGAGTGTGTGTGTGTGTTCAACAAGAATGGTATTAGCTACTTCCTGACTGTAATTTTGTTAAGTCATTTTGATTTACGGTACTGTATGTGCATGCATGTGTTTATTTAGGGTAAGAACAAACACAGTAAACTATATACTGACAGTAACTTTATTCAAAATTCTGTTTCAGCATTTCAATTTATAGCATTTACTCTCGGAATGTTCGTATGTAAGAACAATAGATTTTTCACATATACTTAAATAAGTATTTAAGTATATAGATATTACAGGTTAATTCATGGTCTTGGAACTTTTTTCTTACTTTACCTACTCTATGTGCATGACAATTAAGTTCCATAAATAATCAATAGTAGCAGTCAATATATTCATACAAAATTAATGATTTATGTAAGGGACTTTGTCATGTTTGGCTAATCTAACATTATCATCAAGTTATCTCATTTATGTATAAAAATTTAACAATAACTCTGAATGACTTGCATAAATGTCAGATTATATTCAGTGATACATGTACGAATGTGCCTGCGTTGTCCTCCCATCATGTCTCAATGTTTCAAATAAAAACATTTTTTTTTTCCTTCAATATTCAAGTCTTGGTATTGTTGTGGAATCTCAATTATTGTGCAGGGTGGCAACCGGTGAGGTATACAGGGGTCAGGTCAGGGGGCCTAAGAAAGATATTGAGACCTACGCAGTAAGAATTACACCAAAGAACAGGCTTGAGGATGGGAACGAGTGTGTGTTTGGAGGAAGTGTGGCCTGTTATGAGTAAGAACTTGCATAACAAAGAGTTCAAAAATCAACAGAAATCAACGAGATTGTCTAGCATGGATGAGGGGGGGGGGTGCAGATAGCTTACAGCTGTAAACAATCAGAAGGTCAGGACTTTAGAGCTATAAGTACCTTAAAGGACCAAAGTCATGTCTCAAAAGTGACAGGCAAGGCTCCCTATAACAGTGAGTAGAAAGGGGGGCAAGTGTGAGTCAGCATTAGGGGAGACTGGTGTGTGCGAGTGTCTCAATAGCAAAACAAAGTTGTCCTTCTAAACTTGCCAAAGTTTAGAAGGAGAAACCCATAGAGCAGGAGCCAGAGAAGGGGAGATTGAAGATAGAGGAATGGGTTAAGCATGAGAGGATGGAGACTGAGAGCTGAGGTGAACTACAGTTGAGAAGAAACTAGAACATGTATAAGTGGGGGCTTCTGGGGTGAAGAGAGTGCATCAACACTTTAAGAGCCAGGGATGCGAACGCAGGTTTGGGGTGGAGATGAACAGGTTAAAGAACCTTCTAGAAGGTTTTGAAATTGTAGCAGGCAGGGCAGGGGATTGTTCCTCATATCTGTCTATATAATAAAATGTCCAACGAAGTAGGAATGCCTTTTGAACCTTCCATGTACCAATGCTGCCGTGCTGAATATACCATCAAGCCACCTTGCCTTTTGAAAGATATTTTGTGTCCGACTCTATTTTTGAGAATCCTACTGATCTTCTTCAACATTATCCTTAAAACACGTAGCATGTCCTAATTACAAGTTGTGGATAAAAATGTTAACTGTGAAGCATCTCCAAATCCAAATATACATTCACTTTATTCAAACTGTATACATATGACACCATGTTCATAGATAAATCTGCACGGGCCAACCTTTTACACACAACTAAACTTGATAACCGGGAAGCTCTCTAGAATACTCTGTATATAGACAATGTGTACTGCATGGGCATTTGGAGAAGAGAGCAACTCAGGGTAACATTTCAGCAGGCACATTTTCTCTGTGGGGCTACCTCCTCTTGATGGCTGGTGACTGAGCTCCCGTTGGGGGCGTCAGACGAGGCCCCAGCCCCCTCGCTGCCCTGCTCCATGCGCCTCATAACCAGCTCCAGCAGGCTGGTCACCGCCTTGTCCACGTCAGCACCCGTGGCCGCGCTAGTCTCAAAGTAGGGGATGCTAGGGTCACATTGTGGGGAAAAGTTCAACATTCATGTGAGGAATAGTGTGTAATAGCAGGTTGTCTCCACCTACAGGTGACTGCTCAGAAAAACAGAAAAGAGCTTGTTTCTGCACGATTCATTCGTGTGCACTATCATTTCTTTGCCGGTTGAATTTGTATTTTTCTCAGCATAGGGCAATTTGTTTGGAGTTGAAATTTGATTTAAACCAGTGAGAAATCCAAAGAATCTATCCAAGAACAGTTGTTTATTCTTTGTGCCGGTAATCAGACTCACCCATATCTGTCTGCCAGATCTCTAACTTGGCGTCCATTTACATCTCTTTGGTCTTGAAGATCTGCTTTGGTGCCAACTAACACTATATCTGGACTGTCACAGTAGGCGTTGGCCTGCAACTGACCTGGATAAAAACAAATTGTAGATTTCAGTCATCATCCATATATAGATATGAGCAAATTATCAAGTATTTTACTTTATTAGCAACCGCTACATTCTTAAATATAAGCCCAATGTATATCCCATCAAGATATTAAAGTCACAAGAGTGGTTTTCAATTTGATTAAACAGACCACAGACTGTTAGCTCTGCCAAAGCCTTCAGATCAATACCGTAATCAATAGTCAGAAGGTTTTGGCAGATCACGTAGCTGATACACTACATACTCATCCAGTTTCGGACATTGAGGAAACTCTGCTGATTGGTCAAGTCAAACATCAGCAGGAAGCCCATAGCATCTCTGAAGAAGGCCGTGGTAAGACTCCTAAACCTGGGGCAAAGAACTCAAATCAATCCATCAAATATTGGGTATGCATCAGAAACAAAAGCAAAGATTCTCACAATGACATGTACACCTTACAACCTTTCCAATACCAAGAATATTAGTCATTTCTTAACACGGGAGTAATGTCTCTACCTCTCCTGCCCAGCTGTGTCCCAAAGCTGCAGGTGAACAGAAAAACTTCTCTCTGTGGTCCCGCCAGAGCCTGTTCCCATGTACATCTGCAAACCCAATTTGTCTTCATAGTTAGTTACAGCTCAGTGGTACAAGATTTGACGTCAGATCGAGAGGTCACAGGTTCGAATCCTCCTCTGTCGCTTTCGATAAAAGCGTTTGCCATATGAACACATTATTAATGTCTCAAGTCTGTCACAGGACTTCAGATGTATCCCTGTTCCTAAAGATGGATTATGGGCTTTGAAACCTGTACCAATATGTAATCATACACAGTAAATGTACCAATATGTAAATGTATCACAATACACGGAATTTACCAACATGTAATCACGCACAATACAAACGGATGAAATATGACCCCTCACCACTCTCTTTTCCCGGAAATCAATCCCAACTGTGGTGGCGAACTTGCGGTTGAACTTGTTGTCAGTGTATCTATAAAGGAACGTGGTCTTCCCCACACCTGAGTCCCCTAAGGCCAGAAGCTTGATAAGATAGTCATAGTCTCCATCGGTCATGGTGCTGAACCTGCACTGGAACACAACACAACAACAGCTGTTCGCATTTTGAGTTGAGAAACGTTCTGGTTTTCGTGCACCTACAAATCTGAAAATGAAATTCCTCATCAGCGCGTTCATGATCACGGAGGCTTAGCTGGGCCGTCATACTTGGGAGTCGTAAAAAAAAAGAAGCTGATCAGAGAGTTGCTACAGTAGCACATGACTGGAGCCAGTGTTCACATGAGCGGTCAAGTGGCTGGAAAGTCTGTGCCTTTGGGGGGGAGGGGAGGCAAATGTTGATTGTTACACAAGCAGAACTTCTTCTGAGGTATTTCTCTAGCCCCCAGACAGTTACCATGGCACCCCATTTCTGAGGTCACTTGTTGAGTCACAGTAGGCCACAGTACTCTGAGCATTAGGCATCTGTGGTGACATGATGTATGACAATGCAAATGAAAGACAGTCAGAAGATGGTCAAAAGACTGCATTATCCCTAGAACTGACTGAATACTTTGGTTATTCCGCATCCTTTGAACATGTTTTTTCCACTCCTCTCTTCTTTGTGCATTTTTGTGTCACATTGGGGAATTGAAATGTCATGCGACTCCAATTCTATCAGCTTCAGCAATAAAAGAGAATAGCCTACCCGTGTGAAATTGACATTTCCCATGTGCATAATGTGAAGTATTGGGTTCTTTTCAGTCAGCACATCCAGAGATGGAGGGAGGGTTTTGGAGCCCCTCAGCAAACAACAGTGGGTCATTATTACAGACTCATAGTGAACTGTGTTAGTAATCATCTGCCTGTTCATTGCAAATTCCAACAATACATCTAGGCCCAGTTTCCCAAACATGGATTAAACCTAGTCATAGACTAAAAACATTTTCAATGGAGATCTTCATTTAATTGTACTCTTACTTTAGGACTAGGCTTAATCCATGTGTGTGAAACTGGGCCCTAGAGTTCTGAGACACATGACACAGTAATAGCTTTGAATGACTTGGATGCATTGTTTAATTTAGACAAATTATAATTTATCTGTGACATCAAATAATGGTTAGGTAGACCTGCAATACATTTGAAATAGCTTTTACTTCTGCTGACACATACCACAGCAGACAGGGTGACTAAGGTGAAATAAAACAGAACAGAAATTAAAGATAGATATTTTCCATCTTACCAAGTTAGCTGGAGATCGTGCCAACATCCATCCAGGGAACCAAACCGGTCCTCGTTAAACACATAGTGGGGTACACATGCTATTACTTGAACCTTACCCCCTTTCCCATGTGATAAAGGGAGGAGTTTCCAGCTAAAAAACAGCCAAACAATGTGGTCTCCACAGACCTTGTGTTTTCTGGTATTTCTCAGGGAGGGAGGGAGAAAAAAAACAGGGATTGCAGCCCTGCAATAATGTGTTCTTGTTGGGACTTCAGTGAAAGTCTGCCAGCTGAGGACTTAAACCCGTAAACCCCTTCCTGGCCCCCGGCTATTTTACCTCTCTAGAACCTTGGAAGATAATCCTTAAACCCAACTCCCAAACCCAATTGCTCCTCCCAAGCGGAGACCTTTAAGACATTTATGAGGTTAAAATGTCTGACGTACTGTTCAATGGCTATATTTACAGGCCAGTCTCAACCTATCCAGAGCGTCTATCTAAAACATAGGTTGATCATAACTCAGTACATCATATCTACATACTTAATTGATGAAGTCAGATTCATCCACCAGGGGGCAGTATTTACAGCAAAAGCTAACATGCATTTAAAGTGATACCAAACTGATAAAGACAATCGTTTTATTTTGAACTGTTACATGACTGCATACAAAATATTTACAATGTTGTACTTTCTGTCCCTTTTAAACATACAATGTATTACGCTGCAGTAACTTTAAACTTAAATGACAAAAATAGATTTATTTCAATATCATACACATAGGTTTGTATGCCTCCTAAGGGAGACAAAAAATACACACATTTTAGCTGGGCTTAAAATATTTTAGCAAGTTATTTGTCTGACTGCCTTTAACTTGAGGCTTTCTCTCTTTGACCAGGGACGTTTTCCTCTCTTCCTTTGAGTTTGGAGTGATCTTCCCAAGGACTTTCTGCTGCTTCATTGTGACCGCAAGTCTCTCTGTACATCCGAAGGCAGCTCAGAGAACACCCTCGGATCAACGTCTTTAGGGAAGATGGAGTCGGTAGACACCTGGAGTCCAGTCTTCTCCTGTTCTGCTGAGAGGTCTCCCCATGGTGCCTCTGGGTCTGGGAGCACCGTGAGGTCGCCACATGTCTGTGTGTCTGGCAGTTTAAAATCCCCAACAGACTCCTTTCTGTCTATGACTGTGTTGTATGACTCAGCGAATTTGCATGTGGCGAGCGGGGAGATGGAGTCAGAGAGTGGAGTTTTTTTTGTGAGAGATGACTGTGTCCCGTCACCAGCAGATCCTGTTGCTGACAGAGCGTTGTGGCCGGGGGGCTGTCTGGGGGGGTCTGGATAGGCGGGGGAGAGAAGCTCCTTCTGAATGTCTTCGGGTAGCAGGCTGAACACTTCGGGGTCGATGTTGGGGGGCAGTCGGAAAGAGGGCTTTGACTTGTTTGTGTTAACCCTTTCATTTCCCTGTGCTCGACCAGTCTGGGATGTGACTGTCTGGGGCTGAGCGGTGATTAGCGAGTCACGTCTTGGCGCTGACCCTCCCCACAGTTGGCTCTTCCTGTTAGGAGGAAGCGTCTCTGGTAGCCAGTGTGAAGCACCTTGATCACTTGATACCATGCCTCCACCATCTTCCATACCAGATCCACCCTGTTGCTGGTAAGAGCAACTCTCACACTGAGACAAATCCTCCTGAGGGCAAATGATAAACAGACAAAGACAGATTAAAACTGAAACATGATGGAGAATTAAGTATGTACAGGGTTTCCCACAGAAAATGTTTTAGTCAAGGTGGTAGGGTGAAATTTGCTGATGGACGGGGGGACGGGGGGGTTCTCCTCCAAAAACAAAGTTCTCTTGAGAAGGGAAACTGCTGTTCGAATGAAAGGGAGAAAACCGGCGGAGAAAACTGGCGGAAACACAGCGAATAACGATAATTAAAAGAAAAACTGCAAAGTGCTACGGGAAACCCTGATGTAGAGCAGAGTAAAAGTTAGACATCTACCTGATGCAGGTAGGAGGGCTGAGTCTTGCCAGGTGATCTGGGCGTGAAGAAGGAGTTGATGGCAGCCTTGGTGCTGGCAGCTCCTCGAGGCTGCAGGTTACTGAAGCACACGTTGATCAGGGTGAGGTGGAACGCTGCGCTGGTGTCCACCATCTTGTGGAACAGCTTCAAAGCAATGGAGATGAGCTGGGCTATGGCATCTCTGCTACCTGGGTAAAAAACAACAACAACTGAATGACAGAAATCGTGTGTAACTTCTACACTTGTTTATAACTCCTGATGTGGGTAGTAACGTTATAAACAGGAACCTGAGGTGATCTTCTGTCCTATATGGGTGGGGATGGGGCATTGACGGCTTTCACGGCTGAACCACTTGTTGGTGGCCGAGTATTTCCGGATGGTCAGTCGGAAAGTAAGTGGCTGGCGGCCATCTTTGTACATCCTAAAAATAAAATCCAAACCCTTTAGTTTAAAAGCTGGTTGTCGTTGTGTGTGCTTGCCAGTATGTCTGTACGGGTCTACAATGCCAACTTTCTTACCTCTCCAAGAGGCTGCCCAACAGATCTTCGACTTTTTGCAAAACGTCTTTCACCAAAGATATTTTCTTGAAGGAGTCTTCATCGCTAAGTGACTGATATGGAGACAGACATAATCTCACTTTCCTGCCAAAACATAAATACCTCCAAGCCTTTTCAACCGACCCGTCAATAGCTAGTCATACCCGGGGGGCACCTGTGGGGGTAACGGGGGCGTCGTCGATGCCCAGAGCCAGATTATGAAGCCGCTGAGCAGTGGAGGACCCAAACTCCTGCACAAGCTCAGCCAATGGGAAGAGCTGGAGGTCCTGTACGCTGACCAATCCCAGGGCCTGGAGTCTCTTTGCAGTCTGGTGTCCCACTCCTACCAATGACGCGGGTCGACAGAGAAACATGTTTACATCATATTCATTTAGCAGACGCTAAATGAATATGATGTATTTTGTATGTGTATATTTTACTGTTGATTGTTCTTCTACAGGTACACTCTTGCACTTTTTGGGTTTCATGTTGTTTAATTGTACTTGCACTTCTTGAGTTTCATGTTGTTTAATTGTAACTTGTTTAACTGCATGCTCTTATGGTTTTTCCCTTTGGCACTTATTTGGTTTTTCACAATGTATGCTTCATGTTTTGGCTGCTTGCAATGTTTGGGGCTACTTCGTTGTTATGATCAGTGACCTATGCTCTTTTGTAAACCTCTCTCTTGGAAGTCGCTTTGGATAAAAGCGTCTGCTAAATGCATAAATGTAATGTAAATGTAAACATTCAAAGCGACATACAAATGTTACTGGCCGGATGGGTCAACCATAGATGAACTAACAACAGAAGGCATCCTATACCAGGGACTTTCCGTAGGCCACTCAGTCTGCCCATGATATCTCTGATGCTCTCTGGTAGAAGAGTGGTCTGCTGATTGGGTTTGAAGGTGCCAGACACTAGTTTAGCCAGCAGCTTGTTAGTGGCAACACCAGCACAGCAAGTCAGGCCCAGTTTAGAGTGAATGTCCTCTCTGAGCTCCGCTGCAATGTGGGAGCCTACCGCCAGTCTGGAGTGTTGCATGGCATCTAAATCTGAAACAACCAAATAAAAACGTCACAAATTTGATTAGTTAACATGCCCTACATTCAAGCTGGCAGACATTCTGCCTTTTAGAAAGAGCTTTTTGACAGATTAGTTTGAATGTAAAAGGGGTCACACTGCAAATGGAAACCGGAAGACAGATGCAAAGTGGCCATTTTAATTTTAGCAGTTTCTTAACGCATATCTCGGTTTCATTCGGCTGCAGTTGGTGTCAAGCCAGAACAACTACGTGCTGTGAGAACTAAAGCCACTCACTGCTGTGATTGTAAACGTGTCCTTTGAATGAGGACTCTGTAGCCTCATTCCCCTTGGTCAGCTTTTTCTCCACCAACTCAGTGATGTCCATGAAGTTTTCATCAAAGCCTAGTCTCTCCACCAATGGACAGTAGGACGTCAGCAGCTCTGGATAGTGGACAGAACAGCCATGGGTGAGGGTCCACTTCCTCTACAGCACTTCTCAGGAGCATGTTCACTGTGTTAGAATGTAGTTTGACATGCAAGTCGAGACTGCTTAGAACTGCTTGGACGTAGCCTACATACCTGTGACCTTGTAAGACGTCTCCCTATAGTGGGTCAGGTCCTCACCTTTAACCATCACCAACTGAGGACATTTCTCTAAAGCATCAGTCACTGACATTAGCTTGGTGACACCATGGTCCCTGGCTACATAGTTACAGGTGACGATAATGTATTTCTGCTGAATACCTAGGGATTGGGAAATATAAGCTTTGTTAAAGTCAAACTCTGACAGTAGGTTATTAATGGTAAACCGTTAAATATTAATTTAGAGAAGAGAGATATTCAGTACAGTGACCTAGTGGCACATTCCGTAGCGCTGGGGTTCGGATCATTTCAACCTGGGCGTAGAAACAATCCATGTCAAAATGCAGGATGACTCTTGGCGATGCTAGTTGGAGTACGTTACTGATTACTTTGGCTTCGGTACCTGAAAGAAGCACGTTCTTTTCTGTTAACTCAAATAATACCGCATGGATCGGCTATAATACATTTTAAACGAGTCTTTGAAACGGAAAAATCCATAGGCTAATCCTTCGAGCCTTTTCCTGAGTCAGTGCCAACTCACGGGGAGGTGCAGGTTGTGCTAAGTCTGTGCTGTTCCAGTCAGTTTCATCTTCGTCAATGTCATCTACATCCATGTTTATTCCTAAAAGTAAGTAGATTGAGAGGCACTGAACTGTCATTACCAGCTAGCAATAAATTACATATTTGTGTTTTGATTTTCAGTTGCTGTGTATGGACACGCTTCTCCACTTTTCTGATTTGCTGAACATCTAAATGCGCCACAGTGCCACCTGCTGTGTTGGAATGTTTTTACAATCACACCATCATTAGCCTTCAGATAAAAAAAAATCAGGCAACTTGAATTTAAATGAACATGACGATATATTTTAGCATCAATGCATTTCATTTCATATCCTCTCTAGGCAATGCAATCATCGTTTACATTTTTAGATTATGCAAATTGGGTTATCAGCATTGACAGCTAAGATCTCAGGTAGGCCTATGTCTGACGTCACGTCAGGTAGGCTATTTTATTCAAGCAGGTTTTTTTTTAATAAGGGATACGGTTCGGTGCTCTTGCTTGGAAGTTGACCGAAGCAAATGGTGTTTTGCTGATGTTGCCCTCGGCTGGGTTCTTCGGTTTAATAGATTGTCCGTTTTTCAGACTTGACCTCTGTGAGCGGCCACACTGTCTATACAAGCATGCTAAAGAGGAACGGGCAATGTTTGACTCACTATACGAGTCATCGGTAACAGTAGCAGGTCAGTGAGTGTTATGCTAGTCTATTTTAACATATATTGTCCAGGAATGGAGTTAATTACTGAAAAATATTGATTATTCCCACGTGCACGTTGTTTGATAATGTGCCAATGAGGTGCTGGCTGTTTCATCACTGCGTGAACGCACACATGGCAACCGATGCCGAAATCGTGTTTTGACTCTTGTAAGACGTTAAGAAGCTAAATATTGTATGTTTCCGCTGTTTAATTACAGAATTAAAAGACTAAACTCTGCCATTTCCCCCCCGACTGTGAACAGGACTAAAAAGAAATCCTTCTACTGCCATCGATGTATGTTCTGTAAGAAAGGAGGACAGGGACACCTGCCTGTTGGAGTTGGAGAGGATCAACAAAGAAATTGAAACGGTTAAAAGTGAGGTAGAGAAGGAACAAAAAAGACTGTCTAAGTATCAAACAGTCGAGGTGGAAAGTACCAGCATAGGATCAAGGGAAGTGTCTATTTACAAACCTGAAAGTGAAGGTAAAGATTTTAATGGAAACCGACAACGTTTGCCTGTTAAACAACACAGTCCTTTGGTGAAGTACGTAGTCGACAACTCCAAACCTAGAACCGATTTGGAATATGATCCTTTGTCCAACTTCTCTGCTGACTTGCGTTCCGGCAGCTCAGTTGAGTACAAACTCAAGCCTAGTAAGGAACAGAAGGTAAAAAGTAGACAGGGTGTGAAAAGAATTCGGGAAACGGTGTGTGGTGCTCAAGAGACGTTTCCGTCATTTGGGTTAGTTGACGAATCGGAAGAAGAGGGGGTCCTCATCATTGATGTCCCCCCCTCCCCTGACAGGAAGAGGCCTCGAGCTCCAAAGCTCCAGAACGCCCCTGCAGAGACAGAACAGGAAGTTTCAGAGGGAGTTCCCGAAGGCAGGTCTGT
The DNA here is from genome assembly GCF_021917145.1 of Hypomesus transpacificus. NCBI lineage: Eukaryota > Metazoa > Chordata > Actinopteri > Osmeriformes > Osmeridae > Hypomesus > Hypomesus transpacificus. The sequence continues at coordinate 2,041,549 of NW_025813837.1, forward strand.
TCCAACTGTAGCTGGCGTTCCTTCCCCTCCTCCAACAGCCTCCCAGGTAGCCATGGTGAAGCCCCAGACTGTGGTGTCCGAGGCAGAAGAGGTGGTGAGCATAGACAGCACTGGACACCTGTCTAGTTTCTCCGCTTACCAGAGTAACAAGAGTGAAGTCAATGTCGTGACTGTATTTGATGATTTATCCAGATGTCTGGAAGACCTTAGGAGTGAAAGTGATAGGATAGTTAGATATCAAGAGCCTTTGTCCAAAGTGGTGAGGACCTGTAGCACCGAAGCTGACCGGCCCAATACAGAGTTTTTCACACAGATGCATAACTATGAAGACACACCTGTGAGAGAATGTCAGACTTCCCTAATGGCAGAGTCCGGCTTGCTTGAAAGTGAGCTATCCTCCATCGATGCTCATTGCCCACCTTTCTCTCTGTCCTACCAACTCCCCACAGAAAAACAGTCATGTGACCTGCACCAGTCTTATCAGAGCATGGCTCAAAGCTACTGGTCACCCCCCCAAAATCTATCACAGCCATGTAACCAGAACATTCTACAACAACAACAACCCATGATGGAATTTGCATCTGCTTTCTATCCTATAAACTGTATGGAGCAAGCTGCCTCCACTGCGGGGGTCACCCCATGCCAGCCTTGCCAACCCCTCCAGGTGCCCTCCACATCTCAGCCCCATACAGCTGTTGGAGCAGCCTGCCCTGCTGCAGCTCTGTGTGGGCAGGATGTGCTGGAGCCTGGGCTGGAGCTTGGAGGGCTCCAACGGCTCGACGGCGTCAAGTCGAGTTCGGAGGAGGAGGAGGAGCTCAACTATTCAGACGTGGAGTTGTCTGACAGCGACCCTATGGAGGAATGCTACCGTATCTTCATGGAAGCTAACAAGGAGGAGGAGAAGGCTCCCGTGTCCGTTCCTGATTCACGGGTAAGTATAAGACGAGGGAACGGGGCAGAGTTTCCAACATGTTGATGTTCATTGGGAATGAGGCCTTCGTCCTTGTGGGTTGAAGGTGGGGAGCGTGGATGCAGAGTTGACTGTGAAGCCCAAAGCTTTGCCAGCCCAGAGGAAGAGGGTGGCCCATGTGTCCAAGCTCCCTGAGGTATGCCACCAAAAAGTCAGTCATCATTCCTTACAGACATGAAAAGAATTCTATGCAAAGCACTGTTCAGTGTCATTGTCGTAAAAAAAAGTATAATTCCTCATTCAAATGAAATCATTGAAAAACAATGAAATAATTTCTACTGACTGCGATAACTGTACTTCTACTGATGCATCTGCCACCATTTCCCATCCTCAGCCAGTGGCGAAGAGTAAACCCCAGGTGATAGTTCCTCTGCAGGGGCCATCAGCATCTGCCCACGCCCCCCTCTCCAAGATCCAGCAGCTGCAACAGAAAGCCTCCATGCTGACTGCAGTCCTGAAAGGTGGCCAGGCCTTCATCTCCTCTTCCTCTTCCTCCTCCACTCAGAGGAAGGTGTTGACACTCTTACCTCCCCATACTCACTCCCCTTCAAATCACCCCACGCCTGTGCAAAATGGTAAGTCATAGTTGAGCCACACCTACACCCCCCCCCTATGTGTCTATGTAGGGTGTGCAGTAGGTATAGCTCATTGGTAGAATATTTAACTGCAGAACAAGGGGTTGCAGGTTGAAATCCCCACCTGAACTTTGGGAAAAAATCTCAGTGCATATAAAGCAAGAAGATAGAGGGACATAGATCGAATGTCTATTTTTGCGGCGTTTCTAACATTCTTCCTCTGTACCAAATGCTTATTTCTGCCCCCCCCCAGCTTGTATGAAGGTCATACCGTTGGGTCACGCCATCAAGGTGGGCAACAACCTCCACTTCATCCTACCAGAGGGTAGCTATGCTCTGCCCTCCTCCATCTCCACCACAGGAACCCAGATTGTCAACCCAGCAGCTCAAATAGTCAGCCCGTTCGTTCCAGTAACTGGCCAAATGAGTTCGGTTGCTACTGCTGTAACCCCAGTGTTCAGGTCGGCCCTCCCAGCCACCATACCAATAACACCAGCAGCACCCCCCTCGGTGTCACATCTACCTGTGCCCCCTCAACCTGTCACTTATATCCCTGCAAGGGTGAGCAACTAATACGTATTGACGATAAATCGGTAAAATCTCCACGTAATCGTTCATTTAACATGTGACTGGGTATTTAACTCAAGTATGACTGTCCCGTGTTTCGTACCATGTTCCTCCCTCCTCCAGCCCATTTCCTCCAAGCGGAAAGCCAAGCTCCGTCCTGAGGTCAACGTGAAAGTCCCTCACGACGTACGCCAGCGTTACGTCAATCTGTTTGTGGAGGAGTTCCTTAAAACGTCCGGCACTGTGCAGGAGGCCTTTGAAAAGGTGCGTTCAATGTGTCCATGGAAAGGTCAAATCATGATTTGTCGTGAGTGTTAAAGTCGGATTGGGCAGCCACAGGAATTAGTGCTGTGTCCTACAGGCTCTGGCTGAGGAGAAGACGGTTTATGACCGCAGCGTCAACAAACTCAAGTATCTGAGTGTTGCTGTCAACGCACTGAAGAGGCTAAAGAACCAAAGTACAACCACAGCCAAAGGTGGGATCGTGTAAATGTTTTCCAGGAAGGATCTATTTTTAGTACAGCTTTCAGTTACTTCTGAAACCACGTGCATTGCTAGGGTATTTGTTGATTTAACTTAAAAATAAACATTTTTCCTTCTGCAGTTGAACTGGAGACCAGGGACCAGATGCCCAGAGGGAAGATTCCACTCATGGTCAAAGCCCTGAGGGGAAAGGGTCTGTAGCAACCTAGCCCCATCAGATTCAATCCTAAACACCAACAAATAATGCACCATTATTCAGGCCCACACTATAACCAGCTTCTGAGTTTTAGTGAGGTCCAACCACAGACATGAATCATGGCTCTGGGAGATGTTTATATTTGAAGCAGGGCAATATAAAAAAAATTGGGACGTTCAGTTTTCTATACAGATGTCTGAACCACCTTACATGAGCATGTCCTAATATCGCCATGGTTACTTTCCTTATTCTTTCCATAGAAGCAAAAACCACCTCTGCTCCATCTTTTTTTATATCCAGCTGATTCTCAGTTGTATGAGAGTTTGAAGGAGCACCTTCTGTCAGATGAATCCCTGACGGAGAACAACTACCCTCTGCAGCACCCAGAGCAGCCAGGCACTGCTATACTGTTTTCAGACAGCAAGAAGGGACCGACCGATCGTAAGTACAATACTGTGTTTACTTGGCAGACTCCGTTCTCCAAAGCGACATACACACAGGGGGATTTGAACCTGTAACCTCTTGATCTGCATCCATGCCTGGCCCCAGAGGAGCAATACCCACCCTCATCACACTCAATCGCAGGCTGAAAGTGTCCAGTAGATCCAGGGCTGTGATTCAGCAGTTTGATTTGGTGGTGGTATTTCTCTTAGTTTGTGTGTGAAAACAGTAATGATAAAAAATGTAAATTAACTCAGTCGATTTATTTTTATAGCATGCCATTCTCTTCCATGCCTGTAGAGAGCATACTTAAGCCACTTTCCATTGGGAAGTTCTCATGGATTCATTTAGTGGACACTTAAATACAAAGTCTACCACCTGAGCTATACCCATCCTCTATCAAACTCTTCTCTCCTTCTCGACCAATGTCTTTTGCGGTACAACATCTTTTTTTAAAGCCCTGAAAAGGATCTGCTGTCGTTGTGGTGCCACGTACTCCGTGGGTCAAACAGGAAAGCCCAGTCGTAGGGAGGAGTGCACCTACCACTATGGGAAAGGTGTTGAAAACAAAGGTAAGGTGGAACCTCAAACATGATTTTTTAAAGATGAGAGTAGTGGCCTTTTTTTTATTCAATTCAACCTTCCTTTATGTGTAGTTCCAGGTGGCGTGGAGACGCGTTACAGCTGCTGTGAGGGCGTGGTTGGAGCACCCGGGTGTCAGGTCTTCAAGGTATCTCACTACATGCAGCTGCAAACGCCATTCCTTTTTAAAGGGAGCATCTCGGCCTGGCGTCTCTCGACATGGTGTCTATAATGTCTCTCTCGACATGGTTTGTCGTCCAGCTGCACGTCCACGACGCAATGAACCTGGATGGCTTTGTGGGGACCGGCTTGGCCCAGGAGGACACCTGCCCAGGTGTCTACGCTGTCGACACCGAGATGGTGAGGCCACTTCAAACCCTTCCAGGGGCTCATTTCCCTTTACATCCTCTGCTTCCTGTTTATGATGGCGTCCGTATGACATGTCGCGGCCTCACCGAGTTTGGTTTGGCTTCAGTGCTACACCACCCACGGCTTGGAGCTGGTTAGAGTGACTGTGGTCAACTCGGACCTGAAGGTCATCTACGACACCTTTGTCAAACCTGACCACGAGGTCATCGACTACAACACCAGGTGAAGTGTACCCTCAACACACCATGACGGGGGGGGGGGGGAGGAGGGAGGAGGAGGTCTTTGAACAACACTGAGATCACCTGAAAGAGAATCCAGCTTTTGTTTCCAGGTTTTCGGGTGTGGGTGAGGGTGACGTGGCAGATGCCTGCCCCTCCATCCGGGACGTGCAGGAGACTCTGCTGGGGTTCGTCAGCTCAGACACCATCCTGATAGGTCACAGCCTGGAGACGGACCTCCGTGCTCTGAAGGTGAACTGAACCTTCCCGTTTCTCCCCTGTAGATCATATTAGGGGCCTGTCAACTGTCACTGGACACAAGCAACCAGGAGCTAAAGTGTTGCCTTTTTAGTTGAATGTGGGTTGATGAGTATGTTGTGTGTGCCAGCTGCTCCATGGGACGGTGGTGGACACGTCTGTGGTCTTCCCTCACCGTCTGGGCCTGCCTCACAAACTGAGCCTGCACAGTCTGACCACGGACTACCTGAGGAGGATCATTCAAGAGAGTGGTGGGACACACACACACTCACCCACTCATTCACTCACCCACCTACCCCACCCCACACCCTCTCTCTGGAAATGTGACATGCATTCACCATGTTACTCATATTTTGCATTCAGATTTATTTTTATGAACAGTGAATGTCACTATGAGCACCATTGGATTGAAATGATACCTGATAAAATCAACGTCTGGAAAGGAATTTATTATGGATGGATAGTAGAACAATGGCTAAGATGGTAGCATAGTTGAACTTCACACATTACTTGTAAAATATACTGCATGAATCTAAAAAAAAAAAGACAAATTGAATGGCCACCTAATGCTAAACCCCTACACAATTAGTGTAGGGTACCAAAACAGTGAGGTTTTAATGTTTTATTTAGCAACGTTGTGTAATGTGTGATCCTGTTCTCTGTCCTAGTGGGCGGACATGACACTGCGGACGATGCCTCTGCCTGCATGGAGCTCATGCTCTGGAAGGTCCGGGAAGACGGCAAAGCCAAGAGATGGTGACGGGCTCAATAAAGAAATTGTTCACCTTGTTTATCCTTTGAATGTCAGAGTGTTACGAGTGTTGAAATGTCACAATGTAATTTGTATAAAGTTAATTTTGAAGTTGGCTCTGTTCTTCGACTAGGACGGGAGTTTAGGTGGAGAGGTGACGTTTTTGTGTTATTTTGTCACGTTCAACAGTTTGCTTTTCTATGAGGCTTTATTTTGTCTAAACTGTCCCTACTGCCTGTGCAATTATTATTTGGGTATATAATTTACTATATATGAATTAAGGAACACTTGGATTGATATGGTGAAAGTAAAGATGCAGTATAAACATTGTGTGATTTATTGATTCTTGGCTATATTTTCCAATAGAGATATTGTTTATAATTGGGTTCTAACCAGCTCTTGCCAATTATGTAAATTGGGTCAATGTTAAATGCACACCTGATAACAATAAGTGTAATTATACAGACTGTGAAGTGTGCCCCATATAAAATGTTGGCTTGGTTGCACATTCTTTTGAATGAGCATACACAAGGTGTGCTGTGCAAACTGACAAGCATGTGACCAAAAACCCCAGAATCTTTCAACCTCAAACGAGCAGGCAAAGCCTTTTGTTGTGGAAAAACAAACATTATAAAAAGTACATGTCTCGTTCCCTAGTGGATTCAGTCTGCCTTGCTTTTGGGCTTTCCCCCACGGTCGAGGCACTTCCTGACGCAGAAGCTGCATGTTTTGACGAAGAGGAGGGCGAGGAGCAGGGTGACGCCTAGGAGGAAGGCCAGCACGTCCAGACACGAGTACTGATACCAGGCGAGCTGGTGAGCCTGGACCCGAAGGTGTTTCGCTCCTTTGTTCCTCATGGTGAACTCGATCCAGAACACGGCCTTGTCTAAAGGGCTGATGGGCCTGTCATGGTGGATCCTGGACAACCTCATGGCATTCTCCTTGTACCTGTCCAACACAGGAAATGTACATGGCTAACATTGATTTCATTGATTTTGATTTTAATCATACTTTTCGTTGCTGAGCATTTACAAGTGTCTTACGATGGGTCGTAAATGACCGCTTTGAGTCCGTCCACCAGGTCCTGGGTTTGCATGGAGTTGAAGTCCATGATGACGGCCGCTCCCTTGGCCTTCATGTGAACCATGTTGTCGGGCTGATCAGCAAACAAGGGGATCCCCACCATGGGAACACCATGGTAGATGGCCTCGTATATCCCATTGGTTCCACCATGTGTGATGAAAGCTCTGGTCTTGGGGTGACCTTTTAGCCGGGGCAGAATGGAGTACCGAGAGGAAGGCATCAGATGTCAAGTGAGAAACTTTGTTTTTAATGTTGGCACTTGGATGGTAAATAATGGTATTGTGTATTATGCAGCATCTCTCTAATGGTTTAGTTTATTTGCACAATAGGTTTATTACAGTTGATATAGTTAATAGTTGAGGGGTACCCAGCAGGTCGTTCTGTGGCATCCAGTTAAAAATTCTCGTGTTGTTCCCCAGGGTCTCTGGCCTTTCCCCGCCGTGTCGCCATAGCACCTGGCCACAGGAAAACATCACACAAATACTGTTCTGAGAACACTGACAAAGTGCGCTTTACTGACAAAGTGTTGGGTAATGTCTTTTTTTTTTGTGTGGAATGTTTCAGCCTTCAGTTTCAGCTTACTTTGACCGCAATAGTTTATCACAAATCCTCTTTATAAAAACAAATTCTGTTTCTGTGCCAGAAAGGGCTGCGGTCACAGGTGAGCAGTGTAGGATCAAGGCAGTAAACATGTAGCAGTGAAGCTAGTTTGTAGCATGAGGCTAGTTAGACCTTCTGTGGAATCTGAGCCAGGGCCGAGGCGATCATGTTGCTCCTCTGCATGGTCATGTTCTTGATCATGGACCCAAGGGTGAAGACCACAATACCATCTTCCCCTGAACTCTGCACAAACTCCTCCATATCCTGATGATACAGGAAGTAAACAAAAAAATATCTTCTGATATTTCAGATCCTAAGACAGATGCAGATTGAAAAGGTATGGTTTAAGGTGAATCTGTCGTAGCCGTACCTTTGGTAAGGGTTTGGCAGGCGTACAGTGGATCCCTCCAACAAACTTAAAGTTAGGCAGGAAGGGCCGGGGGTACTCAAAGTCCCAATATGTGCGAATCAGCCAAATATCTGCTTTGCCCATTGTCTCACAAAAAGACACCGGCCTCCCTGTGGATTGGCCAGGCAAAACATTTCAGTAGAAATTAGTGACACTGTAGTTATGTTAACGATTAATTCATGGAATGATTAGCAGATGACCCACATCCACAAGGTCGTAACCATACGTTTATGAATCGATAGTTTGGATGGTAGTTTACAGGCTTTCCCTCAAAACATCTCACACCATACTCCCTAAACCCAACTGTAACCCACACATCAACCTATATTTAGTAACGCTAAATCCTCTGTGTTGAACTCACCTTTGACCTCACTGTAGAACCTATCCAGCTCCCTCCACATGTGGTACGAAAGCACATCCTGAGACGCATAAAACAGGAAATTCCAGAACCTTTCAGAGAAGCTCATCTGGTCCGTGTACTTTATCATGGCTCCAGGAACATAGGAGGGGGGCGCGGGCATCTGGCCGCACAGCCTCTCCCAGGTGAAAGCGTTGGAGAAACGCAGGGTGTACACCAGAGGGATGTCCAGAACGTCTGCCAGGAGGTCACTGCAGTAGTAGATGGGATCAGCGAGCAGGAGGTCGTACTTGGCTGACCTCAGTTTCCCCATGACTTCGTCTGATTGGAGGAGCCCGGCGCACACCTTCAGAGACAGACGCATGTCCTTCTGCATGAGGTCCACGAACTTCACGTGGAGCTGAAACAGGTTGAGATGGTCCATCTCGTACATGGAGAACTGAATGAATTCCTCAAGGAAGTCATTCATTTCCTCGGAAGAGGTAGTGACATTGAACGGTTCGTAGTTGAAGCGAGAGGGTTCGTCGGGGTTCATGAAAATGGTGGCACTCTGAATCAGGACTGTCACATTGTGTCCCCTGTCCATCAGAACGTTCAGGACCGGCTTGAGGTTAATCCAGTGGCTTCCTTCAGTGTGCCAAACTAAGATGTTTCCTCCATTCACAGGCTCTGCGAACCACAGTAGCCCCACGCACACAGACACATACCCTGCCAACTTCATGGTGAGCGCATGTGCATATGGAAACGTAGTGGAGTCCTGAAAGGTACATTGTCAAGTTGACAAATCATTAACTGTGATTTTGAACCTTGAATGGATGCTCTCTGATCACGTGATAGGTGAGCCTACTGGGGGTTGTGAAGACTAAGTTCACAGAATGGAGGAGGGGCTGAAGGAAAGTAAGCAGCACAATAACTATATTTGTACTTCTGGCTTTTCATAGAAAGTCAACCACCCCTCCCAGAACTGATATTAACTTCTGGTGAGATTGTTCTGGCAACACTTCCCAAGTCTGTTCAGGATGTAAAAATGTAGAGGCCTCTGATTGTACTAATGAGGTTATTTAGTAATGTTGTAAAAGTTGCCCAAACATGCACACAATTATATCCCTTATTGCTACTGTAGGATACATTTGCAGGATGACCTATAATCAAGTAACAAAAAATGTACCTAATACATTCGTAACGTTGCGGAAGCCTGATAAACATAGCTGCAGAGGTTTTAGCTGAGAAATGCTGGGAAGATGACTTTGCAGGCTGTGCTAATAAGCTGATTGTGCAACAACAACCCTTAACACTCTAACCCAATACCAGAGTGTGTGAAAGGTGGGGAGGCATCATTCAGAAGGCCTAAGCTATGTCTATATGTGTGGGCAGTTGCTCTTTAATAAAAATAAGTTGTGAATTTTGACATATTTCCATTCAAAATTTCCATTCGTCTTTTCAGTATTTTTTTTTAAACCTCCTGATGTATTTAGCATTGTCTGTGTGAGATATGAGACTTATCACTGGAGAATGAGACAGCTGATTTCAGTTTGGGGTCAAAGGTCATCTCTGCTATAATGGCTTTGTGGGTGTTTTCCTCAGAAATGTCACCACCTAGAGCGTGGGTGTATAAATCTCAGTCCTGGCACTCCGGCCCCGTATTGTCATCGTAGATCCCTATTGGAACGTTCCAGGAGTGTCTGGAAAAACAATGAGGATTTAAATGTCTAATTTTCAGAGCTTCTTTGTTTCTTCCCTGGCTTGTTGTGTGTGTGTGTGTTGTGGACTGTGGAAGTCTTAGTTGATTTAATACTGTTCTGTATTTGTGTGGGATGTACAAGAATACATACGTTTTTAAATCATTATCTTCATTATCTCTCTCTCTCTCTCTCTCTCTCTCTCTCTCTCTCTCCCCTCCCACCCCCCCCCCCCACCCCCACCCCCCCACTGGAGTCCAGTGAGGATCTACTCTCTCTTCAACAGCCTTCCTCCTCTACCATCCAACTACTGCAGGGGTTTGGGTTACAGCGTGTTGCTTTTTGAAGTAGACATTTGCATAATCAGATTAGGACCCGGGATTGTCAGTGTGGTCTCCCTGTAAGAAAGTGCTTCAGTGGCGAGAGGGTGCTGTCCACCCTAACAATAGGGAACTCTCTCTCTCCACCCCTCTCTCCCCCACACACACACACATGCACTCACACACACGCAGCAACGACTTTGCACCTGCATCCCACTGAGGGTTGGTCATCTCTGACTGCCTGTGTCGGAGCAATGGAGAAAAGAGAAGGAACGGGGAGGGGGGAGAGGGGGGAGGGGGGCCGCGGGGGCTGAAAATATTTAAACATGCAGAGTGTGAATTGGTTTTAAGGGGATAAAGAGCTCAGGGCCTATCGGTTGGCACCCAGCTCCAGAAATTCTTTTTCACAGGCGCGTCAGCCGGGAGAGCAAGGGCCTGCCTGCACTGATCTGGTCCATTGTGATAAGCGATTCAGACAGTGTGCTAGACGATGATAAGGAAATGTGCTCTCAATAGACGATTACCCACGTACTTGGGAGAGAATAGTCAATCAGGCAAATATACTTGAGGAGATGAGCAGCATACAGATTTGATATTTTCTCCTTTTTCGTCAGGGTGTTCAATAATCCTGGTGAAAGTTGTGGAAGTAACATCCGCTGTGTGTGTATATGTTTTTCCTCTTATAATTTATATCAGCCGACACTATATTAATGAATGTCTGTTCATGTGTTTCACATGAAAGAAGCCTCGCATGGGCAATGTTCACTGAAAATACCGTTAACTATAAATACAAATTATTACAAGCACCAGGAGAGTGATATATATATAATGTCTATATATCACACTTATTGCGGTGTGAAAAATGTATATAGACAAAATCATGAAAAGCCACATCCTTCTAGTACAGTATGGCTGGATTCACCTGTCCATTCCCACAGGCCTGTGTGTGAGTGTGTGTCCAGCTGCCTTTAGCTCCGTGTACAAACCATGAGTAGGTCTAACAGTGGGAAGAAAGAGGCCAAAGCTTTAAAACCAACTGTGTGTTTACCCTTCAGCTCAGTAGGAGCAGCCATTTGGCAGGAAACAGATCCGATTTCCACGGCAACAATAGGTGATTAAGGATGTAAATGTGTGACCTCTGTGCTTTTCGCTGATGACATCCCAGCTAAAGAGTGCAGATCAACAAAGGATGACTGTTTGATTTGTTTTAATTTGTCAGTTATATATTTTTATGGATTATTTTTAATGTTTCTTTATTGGATTACCTCCTGTGACATTTATTGCAGAGTCATTAAGCTTATGCAGCCCTTTAATGTAGTTTAATATTATTTTGGATTAAAGGGTATTAAGAAATGGGCCATCCCAACCTCCAACTGGTGTATTTGTCAGTTACAAATATTGTCAATAAAGTGAACAGCTATTCCATTCATGGGCCGCTTTTTACGTGGCACAAGGTTTATCCTAGCAGAGTAAGCTGGTATCAGAAGGGGTTTGCATTGTGTGTGTTTAGGAGCCCGGTAGTATCTAAATCCACCCTGTACCACTGAGCTGCTCTAGTGTTTGGTCAGTGGTCAGAGTTTGACCAACGGCTGACCTGTGACTTTGGGCCACAAGTTAAGCTGTCCTTTCTACCTCTGGGCCTGGACACAGGACGCAGGTCAGAGGTTAGCACTGTGTCCACAAGGCCTTCAGAGGGCTTGTAGTGGACAATCATGGCTTGACCCATTGAGCAGGAACAACAGTGTTTTGTCTGCGGTCAGGCCAACTAACTGAGGGAGCAGGTGTACTCTTGACTTCATCTGTTGTTTTGGGATTTGTGTTAGATACAAACATGGAGTAAGATGTGAAAATCAGTGTTGCTTCAGTATCCCCCTAGAAACATAGACCTCTCGCACAAATCAAAATATTGGCAACCAAATTTATGAACAAATAATTTATTAAATTCCAATAAATAACATATAAATAACATATTCACAAATAAATCCAAATAATTTACCAAACCATATTGAAACAAGAGTCAAATAATAATCTTTGGCTACATGACATGCCTGTACAAAGAGAGCAAACGCTTAAATAGTTCAATGGACAGACGATACAGTCCTTCTAACGAAATTCAAAGAGGATTGTCTTCACCCAGCGTCTCAATCCCTGGAATCCCAATAAATAAGAAAAGAAAGTTGTCGTTTTTTTTTACTGTAGGACTTGATCATATCTAGTGCTGTAAACAAGTAGGGTTCAGATTCCTTCTCATCATGAAATCTGCAGGTCAACACTGAGGTGAAGTGCCCTGGTTTTTGTAAATAGCCTGTCGTCCCTGGTGAATCGGACACTCCTTTATCAAGAAAAAAAACATCTTTCTAGAACAGTCTTGGACATTTGCACATATTTTAAAACTCCCTTCGTCCCCATTCCAACCGACAGGTACGTTAACTGAAGACATGACGGGAGAAGACATCCAAGATATATCCATGCAGATTACAGATTGAATTTAAAAGGCTCCCGTTCTCCACATTCTTAACATTTCAACACTTGATGAAAAAAGGGTAGCTACAACCAGCGTTTTATTCCGCTGGGACACAAACATATCCTCCGCATGCCCGGCCCAGGCACTGGTGTCAACTCAGCTCAGAGCCAAATAAGAGTCTGTAGATGGGAGGGGGGGGGGAGAGGCCGTCACAACTTCACCCCGGTACCCAGCACTCCGGTGCCTCCCAGGGCTTAGAGGCTCCCTCTACCAGGCCTCGGAGCTGTCACAGCTGGATCCAGGAGAGGGGGCGTCCGTGTCGCTGGCCAGGCCCAGGCCCCAGGGCCGGGAGGAGGCATGCAGGCGCTCCACGTTGCCCCTGAGGAAGGTGAGCAGGGCGTTGGGGGAGTGGGAGGCCGGCTGGCCGCCCTGGCTCTCCAGCAACTGCACCAGGAAGTTGATGTAGCGCATGGCCAGGCGCAGGATCTCGTTCTTGCTCAGCTTCTTCTCGGGGGGGTGGGTGGGGATGAGCTTGCGGAGCTCGGCGAAGGCGGTGTTGACGTTGTGCTGGCGCCAGCGTTCCCGGGTGTTGGTGAACACCTTCCTGGTCATGATGCTGCTGAAGGGGAGGGGAGAGACATGGGTGTAAGACACTCTGCATGATAGTGCCACAGTGAAAGGATAACTGCTTAAGTGGTCTGATTTGATGATGTATTACAGTAATAAATAAATAAAACATTATTATTATTGACAACGGTACTGTATCCCATAATAATTTTGACTTAAACATTATTCAATTCAAAACTAAATCTCGGAATAAATAAAATTGACATTCAGACATGTAATTAGAGTTACACTATGAAGGACGCATGATGCCAGTCGTCTGAGTACAGCAACAACGCCTTTGAAAAATGTCACTTCACACATTCCTGGTACTAAAATCCCATCAGTTGAATTCCTTCTGCTTTCAATGAAAAAAATGTATATCGGTTCCCCAAAACCTTAAATTCTAAAACACACACAAACAAAATCTGTCTTCAGAGGTAGACAAATCCTGTTGCATATTCCGTCATCTCACCTGTGAGAGTACTGCGAAGGTGTCGAGTTATCTAAACGAGTCGTTCTCAGGCTATCCGTACTGTAGAGGTGTGTCCAGTTGGTACATCCACTCAATCCAGCCTTCTCATGCTCTCTGGCTACTGCTGTGTGCGGAGAGAGAGAGAGAGGGAGGGAGGGAGAGGGAAAGAGAGAGGGGGATGGCTGCTGCAAGCATGCATCGCACATTTTTATAGCGGGGTGAGTCCCATTGTGTGACGTGTGTTGTCGTCGAGCCTCCCCTACAGCCTGAGGCATTGTGTGAGGTGTTAACTTGAGAGTGAAGCTTCCACATCAGTATTCCCTTGCTGCCTGCTTAACAGAAAATGCCTGGAGAACACAAAAACAAAGGACTAACCTAAAGGGGTAACCATTTGAGTTTGAAGGTATTGTGCGACCAAAGATAATGCAACCATTTTCAACGAGAAGTTAGAAATCTCTCTTTCATTTAATACCCACTGACATTTCATGGTGAATATGTCAATTGATTCCCTCCTGAAAAGGACGTTTTTTTTTACAGTGTACAGTAGCTGACAATACATCCATGGTTCAGGTCCTGTTGACGTGGAACTGAGACGTTTCCCTGCTTGATCCTCTCCTTGCATTTCAAAACACTTGTTCCTGCTCATACTTCTAGCATTAGCCACGGCTATCCCGGCCAGTCCAACCTTCATATCACTAACGACTGCTACCATTGAATTCACCCCCGATTGGAGCACAAAAGGTAAAAATACCACATCCAGATTGACAGTTGAACAATGTGGGTTTTGTTATGACTATGGTAATCTTGTTTAGCCATCCCGAGGCCCACACATAAATTACAGGGAACATGGGGACACCAATTCTCTGGGTCACAAGCATGAGCGCTAGCTTTCTCTCTCCTTCCTTTCCCCTCTCTCGCTCCCTCCCCCTCTGCCTCCCACTTTCAACCTCTACGCAGATCAAAAAAACAACGTCTAGTTTAACCAATTGTCACTGTTCTTTTTACACCCTTCAAGTGTTGTTTGAAAGACGCAGCCTTCCATAAAAGTCTCTCTGTGTGGAGTAGAATTTACATAATCCGATTAGGGCCGGGATTAGCCCGGGCCTGGAGAACAGGCCCAATGGGGCCAGAGATGAATTGGTGCCATTCATAGGCCTTGCTGCACTTCCAAGGGGCTGCACCTGCAGTGCTGCTGGGACTCCGGGGGTCTCTGGGTCTGTGGTTCCTTCGCTGCAGGTCTGCAGACACACTCACTGCAGGCCCCTTCAGCCAAGCCGGCCCCCCTCCAGACCATGAGTCGGTCCCGCACTAGACCGGGGTAAGGCCAGCCCTTACTATGAGGCATCATTTCAGCTGTCTTCTGTGGATGTCAGTTGGCTGTCTCGAGTTTTGTGCTCCTGACATGATTCCCACAAAACAACATTGGAGCCGTTGGGAAGCATTTAAGGGAAAATACATGACTATCTATCTTGATCGAGTTTGGTATTCAATTGAATTCCGTTCACTTCATGGATCCTGAAGGAAATCCAAGACGATGATTATTCCTGTTCAAAATAATAGTTGAGACGTTATGACAGAAATGGAGGGGAAAAAAAGATGCAAAACATAAAAAAAAAAGTCAAGCTTGAGAACTGTTCTGGCTTCTCAGGAGCGAGGCCCTATCAGGCCCATCGGTTCTCTCTGGAGAACAGCCTGCTGCTGGGGTATAAAACATCGGTCTGCCGTATGACCTTTAGAACGTGTGGTCCGGCTAAAAGCCTGCTCTAAAGGTTAGGTTTGAACAGCCTGTCAATTCTCACAATATGTCTTCTATTCACGGCAGGGCTAACGTGTGGCAGGGCGATTACTGCACCATTTCATCGCTGTTTACCTAGCCTGCGCGCAGACACCTCTTAAACCGCTCGTTGCTTTTGTTCCTCCGCAATTAAAAAACAACCCTTTTTCGGTTTTGTTTGGTGTGTGCTTGTGAGCGAGGCGGTGTGTCTGTGCAGAGGAGGAGAGAAGATGCGAGGCTGGGTTGGTTGTTGACGGTGGTGTGAGGAGGCTAGCGCTAGCTGCCTGGTGGATGTGGTTAGTGAGGAGGCTGCTAGGCTGGCAGAGATCAGTGTCCCTGGGGGGGTCTTTGTCTAGGGCTCATTCCTGCGGGAGCTGGCTTCAGTCTGCTGGCTCGTGAAGATAAGGACTCTCTCCACACTCTGAGAGCCGCTGATAAGGGGATTGCAGCGCTCAAACGAAGAAAAAAAACCTACCGTTTGAGCTCCAAAATGGGAGACTTTATCAGTTTAACTGGAAAAATGTAGAAAAAAATACCCCTTTAGTAAAAAAAAAAAAAAAACGGAATTTTTTTTACGAAATAGAATAAGTGCTAAATATAACCATGTATTAAAGAAAATACATCTGGATGTAGACTAACCTTGTTCTAATTTTGGACAATAAAATAGGTGTTCATGTCAAATTAGTTTTCAAATGAAAATTTGTTAAAAGATAATTATGAAGTGTAAAAAAACATTTTCCTGCTAATATTAAAACTCTAAATAAAAACTTAAACATTTGAGCCATGAACACTTCTCACATCAATTTAAATATTTGGTGCCCAAACACTATATTACCTAAGCTTTCTCATAAGTTTTGCCATGACAACACTGTTGTTTTTAGAGTTGACCTCTTACAGCACTGTGTTACTTTGGCCCCATTCACATTGAAATGCAGTCTGCCTGACTACAATAAAGCCTTTTTAACTAGTTGTGTGGTATTTGGGAGTAGTATAGCTCCAGTAATGTGTCTTATTGTTGGTAAACACAGTGGCAGCACTCCTGAATGGAGGTTTTACTGCAACACCAGTCCACCTGCTGCTGGTCTCCAATAGGAAGCAGACAAGAGGAGACAACACCCATATTGTGATCCCAGGCTGACCGCTACAAACTGGTCACTGGCTAAGAATAGACATGAATTGATGAACAGAAATAACTGGAATAAATACATTTCATTAATTTTTTTATTTAAACGACATACAATCAATAACTACCACACTTAGAGAGCATAGTAGCTTAATTTAACCTGAAATAGCTTGTTGTATTATTTGTTTACAAAACAATGTGTGGTTAAATAGTTTAAATAAAGAACCCCATTTACATGAATCTGCTCCTGTCTGTGGTAATGTCCCATCTAGAAAAACCTCAGTCTGGTTTGGCCATCGCTTCGTCCCGGAACCTTCTCATAGCTGAGCTTGCCTCGCTTCACGGGCGTCAACGCTGAAAAAGACACCGACAGGTATTATCCTTTGTTTCCCACATATGTATTATCCAGCTACTGTCGAGATGCTATATACTATTAGTACATCGCTTTTCATAAACGCATCTGCCAAATGAATTATATGTAAATATAAATCACGTGTGACTAGTTCATCTTCAACTGAAGCTTAGCAGGAGCTTCTCAAACGTAAAGGATACAAATTTGTTGAACCAAAGTCAATCGGTCATAATTCATTGTAGGCAGCTATCAGAAACTTAAACGTTACCTGAACTGAACATCCCTCCTCCGGCCGCCATCCTCTTCCTCTCCTGGCCCGTCCTGAAATGATTCCCGTATCCGGGGGATCCCACCAGGCCACCTCGCCGCTGACCACCAACGTAGGAGGGACTCTCCCCGGCGCCTGCCCACGGCCTGGCCCTCCTGGGGGAGGTCATGGGGAGGTAGTGGCTGCTCCCTGGGTGCTGGTGCTCGCTGTGGCCGTGGGGGAAAGAGAAGCTGGGACTGGTGGAGCAGGCTGGCTCCTGAAGCCTGAAGCCGGAGGAGGCGTGCTGGAAGGGGTTGCTCGCGGTGCCTGGGAGGGCTGGTTCTCTCTGGGATCCGTAGACCTCATGGTGTGGAGGTTGTCCGCCCCTCCAGTTGTGTTCTCCTTCTCTTCCTCCTCCCAGAGTCCTCCCCCCGTCGCTCTTCTCCTCCTCCTCCTCCTCCCCCCAGGGGTTGTCGTTCCTCCAACTCTGCCAGACGCTGGAACTCTCAGAGCCGAAGGGGTGGCTCAAGTCCACCTGGAAACCTGCATGGTCGTCAGTGGTTGAGACAGGGTCGTGCAGGTGGAACCCTCCTGCTACGCTCCCATCACAGGGGGAGCTGGGGAGGAAGCAGTCCAGGGATCCAGGGTGGGCTCGTGGGTGGTGGTGGGGCTGGTGGTGTTGGGACTGGTGGTGGTCTCTGGTTATCCAGGGGGGGTTGGGGGTACCGGGTGCTGTCTGAGGAACGTTGAGGCGAGACTCTGGAGGGGAGGGGGTGGTGGTCGGCTTGTACAGCGATGTGGTTTCGCTGAACAGCTGAAACACATGGAATGGAGAGAGACTCATCTTACAGAACGACTTTGTGAAAAGGTGTGACAGACAGTTCGATTCATTGTGCCAAATGACGTTGTGTCCTTGGGCAAGGCCTACTTGCCTCAGGGGGGAATGTCCCTGTACTTACTTTAAGTCGCTCTGGATAAGAGCGTCTGCTAAATGACGTAATGTAAATGTTATACTGACATTCACTTTGAACTGTCTAGTTCTAGGACTGAAACTGCTTGACTGCAGTGGAGTTGTGTCCATGACAGGGTCAAGGGGACGACAGAGAGATGCTTCCCTGGGCACCTTGATGACTTTGAGAGGGACTTCAGGCAGCAGCTCCTGTAGCTGGGGCAGAGGGGCCCCCAGGAGCCACTGGAGGGACGGGGCCCTGCTCAGCATCATCTGGCCCACCATGGGGTTCACACAGGGGAAGGCCAGGAGACACTTCTCTTCCTAAGAGAAACACACACACACACACGTGTGCACATAAACGCACATACACACACACACGTGTGCACATGAACGCACACAGACACGTGTGCACATGAACGCACACACACACGTGTGCACATGAACGCACACACACAGAGATGGAGATGCACACAATAAGGCAGACACACATTCATGTACACACAGATGCATACAAACACACAAATGTACATCAATGTGGCAACCATAAACACACCTGTGAACACCCACACACACACACACACCCACAGACTGTGTTCCCCCATCTACAGTTCTAGAAGCACACCTCTGAGGGCATCACAGACAGCCATTCTCTACTGAGGTAGGTAAAGGGGTCCGTTTTACTGGACATCAGGGTGAGGAAGGCTATCTGGCAGATCCACCTGGCTATATCCTCCATCTCTGGCACGATCAGGACCTAATCACACACAGATCAAATCAAATCAAACTTTATTGATAGAACAGGACAGAACACAGCCTGGAGGGAGACCTAATACTAGGTGGGCATTCTCTATACATTTACATTGACATTTATGCATTTAGCGGACGCTTTTATCCAAAGCGACTCTACAGATCATGTTTGTGAAGACATAATGGCTGAAAAGGTTAGTTTCACCTTAACATCCAGATCTTCAGACTTCAGGCCAAACAGGACCAGAGAGGAGTAAATCCAAACTAGGTTGTTGAAGCCCTCACTAGTCAACCTGCATCAGCAGAAAAGCACATGACACAGAACCAAGCGATGGGATATCAAACGTACTTGTGTATTATACGTGTGTGTGTCTGTGTGTGTGTACTTATGTAGTGCTTGTGCATGTGTCCATGTATGTGTGTGTGTGTGTGTGCAGGCCCACCCTCCTCCCTGGCTGTCTGGACAGTGGACTAGGAGCCAGCAGCAGCTGTACTGCAGAGACAGAGCAGTCAGTCTCAACACCACACCCTCACAGGCCCGCCCTCCACACAACTCATCCTGCTCCTGCAACACACACACACACATTTATATATACATATGAATATACATTCACCCACCCACACATTCATTAGACATCCATATACCCCCCCCCCCCCCCCCCCCCCCCCCCCCCCCCCCCCCCCCCACACACACACACACACACATATACACAATTGAGTGAATAGCCATACTATACTAAGAGGGGTGTTTTGTGTTGGGATTCCATGGTAAACGGCAGTGCGTCGTCCATGGGCTCGACCTACCTGGATGACAACGGCAGTGTTCTCATCCACAGTGACCACTGCGTAGTGGTGAGTCCCTCCTAGTCTCTCTAACGACTGGGAGTGGCTCCTCTCCAGCACGGTCATGTTGTACCTGCGACACACACACACACGTATGTGTATACACACACGCTGACGCACAGCCGTTCACACTCCCTCGACAGATTGAGTGAATCGTTCCATGTTCCAGACGTGTCTTCCATACGTAGTGTTGATACTGCAGGAGTGCCACAGTGTGACCTTGGACTGCTAGTGACCGTGTGACCCTGGACTGCTCGTGACCTTGTGACCCTGGACTGCTCGTGCCACAGTGTGACCCTGGACTGCTCGTGACCGTGTGACCCTGGACTGCTTGTGACAGTGTGACCCTGGACTGCTAGTGACAGTGTGACCCTGGACTGCTAGTGACCGCGTGACCCTGGACTGCTAGTGACCATGTGACCCTGGACTGCTCTCGACAGTGTGACCCTGGACTGCTCGTGACAGTGTGACCCTGGACTGCTAGTGCCACAGTGTGACCCTGGACTGCTAGTGACCGTGTGACCCTGGACTGCTAGTGACAGTTTGACCCTGGACTGCTAGTGACCATGTGACCCTGGACTGCTAGTGACCGTGTGACCCTGGACTGCTAGTGACCGTGTGACCCTGGACTGCTAGTGCCACAGTGTGACCCTGGACTGCTAGTGACCGTGTGACCCTGGACTGCTAGTGACCGTGTGACCCTGGACTGCTAGTGACCATGTGACCCTGGACTGCTAGTGACCGTGTGACCCTGGACTGCTAGTGACCATGTGACCCTGGACTGCTAGTGACCGTGTGACCCTGGACTGCTAGTGCCACAGTGTCAACTCACGTGGACTCCAGCAGGTGCAGGAGGAGGGGACAGTTCAGCAGGCCTTCTGTCACAAACACCGTATGGGGAACCTTCTGTTCCAGCGACCAAGACTCTGGATCAGCATCTGAGGGATGCACACACACACACACACACACAGACACACACACACACACACATCCGCCAAAATATCAGGAAATGAAAAAGCCTGGAAGGAAAACCCTTGAAAGAAAACTTGAAGACGGAACCTTTCACTCTGTGAAAAGTACTCGCAGCACTTGACATTCTCCAGTACTTTATTTTCCCAGACACCATCTAGTGGTTTCCGGCCTTAGTGAGAACAGCACTGACTGGTGTTGTGGAGGCTGGTGCGGAAGGTCAGGTAGCAGATGTTCCTCTGGCGGCAGACAGACGCCCAGGGGGTGGGGGCCGCGTGGTCGTACTCCACCACCAGAGACAAGCTCTGCCAGGGGAAGTCTGCACCCACGTGCTGGCCGCACACCACCACACACATGCTGCCGCGCAGGCTGGGTGACACACACACACATAGCGACACACACACACATAGCGACACACACATACCAACACGCACAAATCCCCGACACACACACACACCCACACCGACAAACACATAGAAGGCGTTTAGAGGAAGATTCTCCTCACCCTCACAATAAGTCGTTTGTGGATATGGTTTGCAGTTGTGGTTCAGGGAAAGATTTAAGAGGGCTACCTGTTCAAGACTCTGTCTTTCTCCAGCTTCTTCCTGCCCTCCTCGGGACACAAGGCAGATACACTCTGACCTGCAACACACACACAACTTAAGATACGAAAACATTCCTTGACATTTACGGCTGTAGATTATGCTATGTACCTGGTCAAAGCTCATTTCCATACCTGTGGCTTGGGTTAGGCCTTCGATGATCATGGCTTTAGTAAAGTCTGACCCTGATGTTACAATAACCAGAACCTAGAACACAGACAAAATCAGTCAAAACACTTAAGATGCAGGACAAAGGTCTGATGCTGTCTTGATGTAGAAGGGCTGACTTTGGACGCCTGGTTGTGGCTCTTTCCGTTCTGTAACCAGGCGGTTATGTGCTCCTGCATCTCCAGGATCTTGGGGTTAGGTTCCTGGTTCCTCTGGCTGAGGAACATGAGAACCTGCAGCCTCCGGCCCAGCTGCCCCAGACCCTGGCCCTGGTCCTGGCCCACACACGCCTCACTGGCCCTGGACAGGAAGTCTGGCACAACACCACACAGCAGGAGAGGAAACAGGATGGCTTGAACCAGGGAAAAGTGTCATTTTACACATTTAAACTGTGACATATTGGAGCCCATTCAACGTCAGATTATCTGTTATCTCCACTAAATATCCCAAACGTGCCAGAGGCTGACTACTGACCCACAGCAGTGTCGAGGTCACACTTAAGCAGCAGCTCCTTCACCGTCACCAGGACATGGATCACAGCCGCCTGGTTATACATCTCCTCCCGGTCTGCCGTGACATCGACAGGATTGACGACAAGCTTCGTTAATCGCCCAATGATTTCCCCGGGTTTCGAAAAGGTCAGCCAAACATTTCAGAGCAATGTGGGCCCTTGGAGAGATTACGCAACACCTTCTGCAGACATCAAAGAGGACCCCCCCCCAAAAGCCCTCTGTGTTTGGTGGGAGGTACGGCCTGTCCTGTCTGTCTCACCGTGGTCCTGCCCCAGGCTGAGCTCCATCTCCTGCTGCTTGAGGAGGAAGCGGGAGTGGTCCGGAGCCAGGCTGAGGAAGTCCTGGAAGGCTGCTGTGTTGAGGCCCAGGTCCCCAGCCCTGGACAGGCACACTCGGGCCAGAGTCCTCAGCTCGCTGAACGCACGCCACTGGCTCTCTACAGGCCGGGGGAGGGGACAAGGGTCAAACGCACTGGGCCGATGTGTTTGACTTTGTGTTTATTTGTTGGAAGAGGCGGAATTGTCCCTTCAGCGGGGACACTATACCTGTGGCTTGAACCTCGATCACTCTGCTGTCGTGTCTGTCATCGGGGACAGCTATCTTATTGGTCGTTTCCTGGACTCTGATTTCACTTCCTGTGACTGCGGGTCTCTCATAGGCTGGCTTGGCATCTGGGCTCACCCTCTGTTGCATCACAGGTGGCTGTGGTGTTTGGCTCGCCTTGGGAACTAATAAAGTCAAAGGTCCAAAAATGTATGGAATCTTACCATACAAAGAAAAAAAAGTTCAAAATGTAAATGTAATCTAGCATTCCTTGCAGTGTACGACCCTATCAGGAAGCAAACCATCCTATAGAGCACATCTATGTGCTCCAACCACACTCCGTGGCACAGGACCCCGGAGCCTGCGTACCTGGGGGGCTGGAGCAGCTCGGAGGCACCACAGGGACGTGGGCTCTCTGTAGGGACCTGAGCATCATGAAGCTGGACAGGGGGTCCAGGCCCTCAGAAGGGTCAGTCCGAGGAACACTCCTGTGGAGGTCTCCCACACAGGGCCTGGGGGTGGGGGTCGGGATGAGCCTAGGGGTGGGGGTGGGGGTGAGCCTACAGGTGGGGGTGAGTCGGGGGGATTTGGCACCCTGAATCGGCTGGATGTTATCCCTTCTCCCAGGTCTGATTAGCTGGTTGGATTTCTCCTGGGAGGCAGGGCCAACACAGACTGAACTCCCAGCTGTATTTGCAGAACTGGCTTTGTCATTGGAGACGAGCGCAGTGAAATCAGACACAGCCTTGTTCATATCGTTGTCGCTGGAGGAGATGGCCCGTCCTCCTGCGATCCCGCCTGCAGCTGATTGGCTCCCCTGGTGAGGCTGTGGTGTTAGAGGAGGCGGAGTCTTCGCCATGGACTTGGCTTTGACCTTGCTGGATGTCCCTGGAGGTTCAGGAGACACGGGGAAGAAAAATGTTACAACCTTCTCTTGCGGCCCTTCTGAAAACCAGGCATACTGAAAGGGTAAACTCCTGCTGTCAACCACAAGCACAACCCCAATGATATGGAACTGACCGGAACGAGCGGAATAGTCAATAGACTCATTCAGGATATCTGGGAAAACATCAAGCATGGCAAGAAACACTGTGTTAAAGGTTCACCGACATGAAATACATATTCAAGTGAAAGTGAGACTGGATGTGCAGCGTGGCCGGTTGCCATGATCTACTGTTAGAGGAAGGGAGGGCTTACAGTCCATTTGGCTGGGGGACAAAGGTGTGAAATCCTCCATCTCATC
The DNA here is from genome assembly GCF_021917145.1 of Hypomesus transpacificus. Lineage (NCBI taxonomy): Eukaryota > Metazoa > Chordata > Actinopteri > Osmeriformes > Osmeridae > Hypomesus > Hypomesus transpacificus. Next base: position 2,065,025 of record NW_025813837.1, read on the forward strand.
CCTCAAAGCACCAATAACACAAGCAGGCTCAGAGCTCATGCTCTCCGTGAAGTCATGGCAACCAGTCAGCCCTTCGGACAGTGCTGGTGGATCCGTTTCCATGTCAACAGAGCTCGACTGGCCAGTGGTAACCAGTGTCAAGGCCTGTGTCAGGGGCTGGAAGCGGACGGTAGGTCCAGACAACACAGGTTCTGTCGGAAACGCAAGAGGGTCACACGAAGACACGCGTCTTTTGCCGTGCGGTCAAACTGCCTTCTTCCCGCGCTGAGGCCAGGGATAAATGTAACCCCGAACTGTAGTAATTGCTAACAGGTAATTGCTTTTACCTGTTAACAGGAAACCCAGAACTAGTTGTGTGTGTCTCTCTGCCATCCACAGAGTCTTCTCCATCGCCTCCTGCTCTCTCTCGGACACGAAACAACTAGAACACAGACAGTCACAGAGGCAACGGAAACCACACACGGCTGGTGGCCTCACTCTTGGTTGCTGGTGTCGAAAAATCAGATGAACTAAGTTTTTTTTCTCCCTTGAATTCCTGGCTACGTGACGGTGCGTGACTTACATTTACATTTAGTCATTTAGCAGACGCTCTTATCCAGAGCGACTTACAGTAAGTATAGGGACATTCCCCCCGAGGCAAGTAGGGTAAAGTGCCTTGCCCAAGGACACAACGTCAGTTTGCACGGCGGGGAATCGATCCGGCAACCTTCTGATTACTAGCCCAACTCCCTCACCGCTCAGCCATCTGACTCCCTGACTTACTTCCTATAGACGGGAGACAGTTGCTCAGCCGGGATCTTGGCAGGAGACAGACACATCTGGGATAGGCTGATCTTAGGAGTTGGGGTCAGAGGCAGGTCCATCTCTAACTCCGTAGGAAGCATCAGATAGCCTGCTCGTAAACACAAACCTTCATCAGCAGGCACACTCATATAGGTTTTCCTTAACTTCACAGGGAAATAGAATTGTACCTGGTGACCTGAGATCGGGTGTATAGGGACAGGAAGTGTCCGGCCTGTTTGGCACTTCAAACTGAGATAGATCCACAGACGGATGCGTATCTGAGGGATGAAAAAAAAAGAAAAAGATTTGAGCAAACAGCTTGGATCCCTAGAATAACAGCTCCAGACGCAGCACGACACCTGCACACTGTAGATCCAACCACGAGATACGATCATCCATCAACTCCTGAGTAACATTCAGTACATCGCGGGGGTTTGGAAAATAAATGCCATATTCGGTCTTGAACGTACAGAGGTCCATCTCGACAGGCAGCAGCAGAGACTGTAAGAAAACAAATATTGACGAAGTATAAGGTTTCGGTCATCATTTTGCACCTATATATATATAGGTCATTCTCCTCCATATTACCTCTTTGATCGACGCTATTTCTTTACTGAATATTTCCTCAGTGGTATAAAATGTCTCTGTGCTCTCTGGTTCTTCATCACGAGGTACCTCATAACTTGCACAATGCCTAAAAAAGATAACGAAACGATAACGATGGATTCATGATATCGATGTTTCCCTCTCTGACAACCTCCACTCCGTGTTTGAGACATTCCAGGAGGTTGGGCATGGTCATGGTCCCTACACAGGGCACCCACCGGAGCATCGAGTCCTCCGAGAGGCAGCCCCCTGTGGGGCTGAGCAGAGGGTCAGACACAGGGAGGGTCCGGAGCCTGGCTAGTTTGGCCCTCAGCGTGGGCAGGTGCATCCTGAACTGGGGCAAGCAATCGACAAACAGAACTTCTTCTGGTACGAGGAGATCTGTGGAAGTGGGTGATGCCATTTAGACAATACAGGCAAGAGATCCTTTGAGGTTTTAGGCTGGTTATAGGTCCTCATCTATGGGCATCTGGGAATCCCTCTCTGTGCCATTCCTTGGGTTATAAAAGGGTCAAATCTTGATTTTATATCCAACACTGGCAGATAATACTATAAATTCACAATATACCCTCGTTGATTAGTCTCTGGCCCTTTAGCACTTCTGTGCTCTTGCTGAAGACTTCACGACAGACAGAAACCCCCTGTTCTGTAGCCTCTCGTAGGAGCCAGTAGGCCACATCTCTGTCCAGCACCTGGGAGTTGGGATTGGAGCTCGGTATCACATCCACAGCAGCCCCCTTTGCCTGGGTCACCTTCACATTCAGACTGGACAACAACAGAAAATACGTTACATCTCCCCCCTGCTAATTACTAAAAGGTTTGAGTAAACATATAGCCGTCCAATGGTGCTTGTAGATTTTTTTTAATAACATTTTACTTTTCCAATGAGTTTGCTTGTCGACAATTAATTCCCAAGTCAGCAAGCACCGATCCACTGACCGACAGTTTGCAGGTTGATATTACATTCCCTGTCAAAAAAGAAGGAACAGTGAAAGCAGTTACGGTAATAACGTAATTTACAGTGATTAGGCCTACCGACAGATTATTTTGCCAGCCATCTCGTCAATTCGTGAGAACCTACCTCTAATCCACGGTTTCCTGAAGGTCACCTCAGGGAGGTTTCCAGTGTGGGGGTAAAGGTCACTGTTGTCTAGGTTGTAGGGCATTGGGAGGGCGAACAGGTGCATCGTCAACTTCTGCCTGGTAGAGGCCTGAATTGAGAACAAGCCAACTGAGTCAGTTTGTTAACTAGCATGCAAGCTAAGTAAGTACTAATCATTGGGCCTAGCCTAGGCTTTCTCACCTCACAAACATAGTCAAGAGCTCTATATCTGATTGCTGGGAAGATAGACCTGGAGACGCCACACTCTTCCTCAGACCTTTAACAGTAACATAGGGCATAAAGCAATGGCACGATGACTATTAAACAGCTTTATCGGCTAGTGAGCTAACTTTCGCTACATCATTGCTGAGGCCTGTTCAGATGACTTTACTCATCTAGCTAGTTAGCGACCTGTTACAGAAAAAATGTCTGTCAACAAGTCTTTTGTTTTACATTTTACATGTAGTTTTAATAAACACATTTGTAATGCTTACATTTTGGCGACTTCAGTAGAACGAGCCCGCCTTCAAGTTGTTTTCGTAGGAAGTGTGATTTATAGCAAACTCGTGCGCAGTGGTTTATAAAGCAAAGCACAACCGAGACGCGTGAAATATTGAAATTATTTTCTGATTGTGGTTGGCATTGAGAGAAGTGCAAATTACTTAATTTATTCCAGTTAAATGTGTTTATTGATTATTGCATGAAATAACATTTAAATAATGACAAATACATTACACTGTTAATGCTACTTAAGTGGTAAAATTACAAGGTCGATGTTGCAAAATGTCACGCACAAGGCATACTAGTATCCTCCTAAAATGTAAAAAGGAACACAGAACATGTCAAACCAGTCTGAGTGAGTACATACTGTATGCCTACTTTAAACTTTAATTGGATTGACCACATCTAAAACAACAGCGCGTCTTTGTAAAAGTAGTGTACAAGTATCCTACAATAACGACTGTGGCCAAAAGTCCAATTGCTGCACTAACAAAAACTGCTGACATCATCATCACGTAGGATGTTCCTGCAACAGAAGAAAAAATATACAATCACATTGAGACACGTGACCATCATTTACACCCTGAACCAAAAAACGATTAAGGAAGTGAAATAATTCCTTACCTCTCACTTTTGCCCAAAGAACACAAGAATGTTTAAAAGCCTGTGAAAATGCAGAGCATAGAACAGAAATATTAAAAACTACAGTTACCAGAAGTCCATACCATTGCACAGGGTCTGCTTTACCTTATATACGTATCAATGAATATCTCTTACCTCTCTCCACTGACTGACAGCTCGTAAGATGATGTAGTAATCTGTGCTGTACAGTAAGGGAGCATTGTAGTACCCTTCATAGTAGTGTGCGTCCCCCACACTGAAGTTCATCTCTCTCCCTACATTCTTCAGATGGACTTGTGCTGTAATGTACTGTCCATGGAGGCCCCTCTGGCGTAGGAAGTCTGGGTTCTTGGGAGAGGTGCAGTCGAACACAAGGGTTCCCTCCAGAGGCAAGACAAACACCTGGTAATAACTGCCAACAAAAAGACAAGGCAAATTAGATTTTTTTTAAGTGTGTTCAGACTTGAGTGTCAGTTCAGAACATGCTTTTCTTGTAGATAAGATTTGACAAAGGAAAATAGTTTGGAAAATAATTGAAGATATAGAAACATGTCTGCAGTACCTGATTGGGTCTAGGGTGCTGGCCGATCTGCGTAACCACAGACTGGGGAATGGCGTTTCAAATTCCCTGTAGAAGACCTCTGGTGCTTGAGGAACTATCAGCATGACAAGATTGAATATGTCCCATTGTATGTGTTGAACAGTGGTAAAGCATTTGACTGCATATAAAGAACTACACTGATTTGGATGAACGTTTCTGCTCACAATATTACATTTGACAAAGAATTCGTTTTTAATATTCATTTGAAACAGTATGTTTGATGTCCCAATGCTTTGTATATGTGTATGATAGTGAGTATTGGGGTCGTTTCTACCTTGTAAACTGGTGTTCGCTGAGACAGTGGAGGTGAACCTGGCAGACACCGCAGTGACTGTGATGGTATAGTTAGTAACAGGAAGCAGATCCAGACATACTTCCAGTTGGTGTGCATCAGAGGCCAGGGACGTCTTCCTCTTATCATGAAAGTTCCCTTGATAGCTTCTGAATCCACTGAATACTACCTACACAGGCAAGGGACACCGCTAAGTTGTCTATGATTAGAAACAATACGTTGCCGTGTAAAATATAAGTTAAATTACTCATAGCTCACTCTGTAATTTTCCGTGTCCTCTTCGTATTTCTCAGCTTTCCATCTTAAGCATTTGTCATTAAAAACTGCCAGTTCGCTGATGGCTGGCTTGATTTCTGAAAGGTCCGAGCAGATAACATCTATGTTAACTTTGCGAGTGTTGACAAACAGACACGTTTGAAATAAGGTCATAACAGCAGTATTCCAATTGAGGGGGATTGAACTTGTTTGCTCGTGACAAATACCTCTGCATCTCAATGTGGCCTCCTGCCACTTCCCAGTGTCGTCACACACAGACATGTTGCTGCCCTTCCAGCTGTGGTGTCCCTTCATGCAGCCATGGAGGACAGCACTCCTGTTGTGCCAAATCACTTCAGAATTCACAGGGTGTGGGGCAGGGCCACAGTTAGCTGAAGACACAAATAACAAGAAATTATCTTTCTTTTTTGTTGTAATTTTTTTAAATTTTACTTTCATAAGTACTATGTTTTCTTAATTCATAATTGTTTGCTCAAACGTTAATATGACTGCGATCAGTTGGAGCTTGGAGCTTTTATGTCATTTTAGTAAAAAAAAAAAGGTTAAAACAACGCGTAATAAACATTTTAATTAAGAAGATATGCTTTCTTTGCTCCTATTGGTTGAACAAAAAATGAAAGAAAGGAAGGCCCAAGTCAGATGAGAGGCCGTGGGAAGGTTTTGCCAGATTTGATTAACGCAACACCACCCTCTACTGGAGCAGGGGAGGAGGTGCGGAAACAAGCCTCCTTCTATCCCAAAGTCAAACTGTTCCCAGGGTACCTCGGAGGACCACTAACTGGTACACTACAGAGTGCACACTGCGCACTGAAGTACACAGTAGATACTTGTACACAGTGCATGCAACACAATGGTGGTGTACGAATCAGCTGAGAAGAGAAACACTGGAATGGCATTTATCCAAACAATTTGAAAAGAAAACATTTTAGAGAGAGGGATTGTTACTTTACCTTTGCATTTCAATGTCACCTTCTCCCACTCTCCTGATTTTCTACAAGCTGAGAGACTGTTTCCAGTGTCTTTGTAAAATCCATCCATACACACATACTCAACCATACTCCCCAGTCCAGTTGTATTGTCCCACAGCATGTTAGTATTTGGAAGGATTTGTGGACGACCACAGCTTATCTCTACACATGGAGATCATTTAGTCTTGGTTAGACTAAGTTCATAGAATGACAGATACAGAAGTACAGTTTGACTGAATGATTACAAACTAATTATGAGAACAAGATAGCGTTTCATAGAAGCCACTGTGATCAGTCTTTAGGGATGAAATTGGTTCACCTTCACATTGTAGGTCATTCTCCTCCCAAAACCCTCTCTTTTCACACACAATATAGTCTTTCCCACTTGAGAGAAAATATCCTTCGTCACATAGGTAGTAAACCACACTGTTTATCCTTGATACATGGTCCCAGATCATCTTAGAATGGGGTTTAAATGGAGGCTCCCCACAGTCAACCTCTGGAATTCAAATGGGTGATCAGGGTGGTGAGACGTAGAGAAACGACCAAGAACAACAATATTTGAATCGAATAAAAAAAGTTCACCTTGACATAAAAACGTTGTTTTGTTCCACTGCCCACTAGCAGTGCAAACCGAGCCGTTTCCCTGTCCCACATTGTGGTACCCAGAGCTACACTGATACACCACCTCAGAGCCCATGCTGGAGCTGTTATCCCACAACATGACCGAGTGAGGGAGGCCCGGGGGAGCACCACAGTCCACCTCTGGGAGGCAAAATACACGGGAAATGTGGATCTCCAAAAAGTTTTGATAGTGTTCAATATATCAAAAGGAGACTTCTGACAAATTTACCTTTGCATGACAATGTTGAATGAGTCCAGTAACCAGTTTCTGCACAAAAGGACACATTGTTTCCTTTCTCACGATAGAATCCATCTTTACAGTAATAGAACAAACTGCTGCCCAGGTTAGAGCGCCCCCCCCACACCTGCATGGTGTGGGGCAGTGCAGGGGGATCCCCACATGCTATTTCTAGGAAGAAAAGCAGCACAGTGATACAGCACATAATAGCTTAATAGATCCATTGTAGTTAACAGGATTGATTGAATTTCTAACTGTATCATGAATACAATGTAATTCCAGTCAATTCCATCATTTCATGTTAAAAGTTTAGGTACAGTAGAATACCTTTGCATGATAAGCTTGGCTTTGTCCAGGAACCCCTTTTTGTACAGTGGGACAGATTCGCTCCACCTTCAATAAAAAATCCTTTCTTACAGTAGTAGAATACATTGCTTCCCGGGGTGGTTTTGCCATTCCACCTTTGTCCAGTGTGGGGCAGTATAACAGGATCTCCACATGACACCTCTATAAGGAAAAATGCATCATGGTAGGACTGACGTATTTTCCCTAGAGTACCTCAAATACTCAGTCGATTACAGTTCAATAGACTGTGTAGTAATGACAATAGTACATCAGTCAGATGTTTAGTACTTCGAGAAGTACCACGTTTTCTTAATTCATAATTGATTGCTCAAGCGTTAATCTGACCGTTATCAGTTGGAGCTTGGAATCAGAACGAGATAAAAAAAAACATGAACATGAAGTGATGTTTTATTTTTACCTTGACATAAAAACGCTGTTTTGTTCCACTGCCCACTAGCAGTGCAAACCGAGCCGTTTCCCTGTCCCACATTGTGGTACCCAGAGCTACACTGATACACCACCTCAGAGCCCATGCTGGAGCTGTTATCCCACAACATGACCGAGTGAGGGAGGCCCGGGGGAGCACCACAGTCCACCTCTGGGAGGCAAAACAATAACACTCAATCTGAAAGCTTTTCCCTTCACAAACAAACAAACAGCTCGAGAGCAAATTCAAACTTGTGAAAACATGTTTTGACCTTCACAGCTCTCCTCCACATAGCCGTTATGACAAATGAAGTGAAGAGATTAGGTTACCTTCGCAGACCAGACTTGGACCAATCCATTGGCCATCCACCCCACAAACAGAGGTGCCGTCTCCACTCTTCCAGAGGAATCCCTCCTCGCAGCCAAACCTAGCGACGCTTCCATAGTGTGTCCCTGTGCCAGACAGCTGGACTGCATCATTCACAGATGGCGGATCCCCACAGTCGATGACTGAAAGACATTCGTATCATAGGAAAAAGGCTTCTAACTGAACACCTTTGTCAAATGTCCAACTGTCATTTGTGTCATAGTAAAGTGTTTACTGTCTCATAACTGTTATTCAGGTCTGTTACCTTTGCAGAAGGCCTGGTCTTGGCGTGGGTGAAAGGGCTCGGTTCCATCGTGAACCTTGTATCCAACTTGGCAGTGACAGTTAAACCTCCCCTGCAGGTTCCTGCACTGACCCCCCTCTCCACAGATCCCCGGTATCCTACACTCATCGATGTCTATAGACAGACAGAGACAGGGTTAAAATCTCAAAACGGGGTCAGTTGAAACATCAACACGATGACGAATGAGCGTATTTCAGAAGAATGGCCTGGGTGTTTTCATTCATTAAATGAGATAGCGTCTTTTTACTCTAAAGACTACAGAATAAAAACCTAGAGAAGGACTCAATGTGTCTCTCACAAAATACACTATAACAGTAAAATATCCATTAAGTCATCTTCAGAAACACAATTGCAACTTGCCCTGGCAGTGAGTGCCATCGTTGGGGATGAAGATGACCAGGCTGTTGGAAGGGCTGTAGCCTGCCTGACAGGTACAGTAGTAGCTACCATAGGTATTGTGGCAGGAAGTGTGCAATCCACATATCTTTGTGGCCCCTGTTTGACATTCATCTTTATCTAAACCAAAGCAAAAGGAAGGAAACCTACTTTGACCTGTTTACATGGTAAGTGAGAAGATTGCATAAGTGATGTACCTAAGCCTGTTCAGGGTACGTACCTTGACAGTAAATTCTGCCGTTTCCGACAAAGCCATACATGCATTTACACATCTTCCCACTGCCATCTGACTTGTCCTCGCAGGTAGCGTTGGCGTGACAAGTGGCACACACATCCACAATCTGACCGGCCACGTTGAAGTCTACAACCCGATAAATAACAACTGTCAACATCACACCTGTGTTTGGTTCAAGATCTAATCTTTCACCATCAGGGTTCTCGAGAAACATTTACAACATATCCTTTACACATGAGGCTGGTGTATCACTGTCTAAGAGCTGTGCACGAGTCCACACTCTGGAGTTATTTAGACATGTTTACCTGAAAAGGTGCACAAAAGACAGGCGGCAGTCACAACAGCTGCACCCCAGCGCTTCATCTCGAGATGCATCGCTCTCCCGCTCTCACACACAGCAGGAGACGCTCATTTTTATCCCCACCGTTCTGATTTCCGCTCTGTAGAGGACCCCGGCTTCTGAATGGACTTGATAGCCATGATGATGAGAAAAGGGCGCCAGAGTGATCTGAGGTCACACGGACTTCCAACTGTCTTCTTTTTTGGATGATTCTCTGGGAGCTGGTGGTTTGTGGGCTAGTCTGTCATGTCGTTCCCGCTGTGTTGTTCACATGGGGGATGGTCTTCGTTATGCTCTGGGGTCACTAGTAAAGTGCAGGGGAATTTGCACAGTCATGTGTCAGCTGATAAGAGCTAAATTTGGCCCCTGGAACCTGCTTGAGGTTTAATTTGATGAATGTAAACGGTCATGTCAACAGGGAAGTACAGACAAACTAAAGATAACTCACTGAGTATGATTACCAAATTCACATCAGGATTAATGCTAAGTATGAAATAGAAGCAATTAAATATGTCAAACATATATTTCTTTATTAAGCCCCAAAAAACAACATACCTTTTCTTGACACTTGTTGTCCACAATGTTTGACATACGGTTGTAAGAGCTCCCTGTCAATGTCAATACTTTACATCAAGGTCAGGACCACTTAAGACCATCCTTCACTACCGTACAGTGTTCCCAGTGGCTGAAACTGGGTGTTAAGCTGGCATGGTGATGTGTGGGAGGGGGAGATTAGTTTCCTCTGCCTGCTATCTCTCTCTCCACCAGAGTCCTGGGTAGGGGTCTCTCTACCCCAACCAACGAGAGCTCCCACCTTCCACAACCGCCTGCTGCTGTGGGCTGATTACAGCCAGCCCATCCTTGAAACAACCCACCAGCACGTCTCAGAGGACACTACCAGCAGTGTCCTATAGGGGGCGGCGATACGGCACAACACTGCAGATGTGACATGGAAGTGACATGGGAGTCTCTGGAAGAGATCTCTGATTTCTCTGTTTCCTAGAAATGACTAGGCCCTTCTCTCGTTGATACCATGCGAAGGTGTCAAATAGAAGTTGCTACTCTGAGTGTCCTGTCTGAGGTCAGATGGCTGAGCGGTTAGGGAGTCGGGCTTTAATCAGAAGGTTGTTGGTTCGATTCCCGGCTATTCCAATTGACGTTGAATCCTTGGTTAAGACACTTCATCCTACTTGCCTCGGGGAGAATGTCCCTGTACTTGCTGCAAGTCGTTCTGGATAAGAGCGTCTGCTAAAATGACTAAATGTAAATGTCTGTTTCATTTAAAAAACATTAGAAATTATTTGCGTCTGATGTCCATTCAAGGTAAACTTCAAAAAAACCCTGAAATAAAGTTCACAAAAAGTCCACAACATGCAGGTATGAAAGGTTTATTGGAAATGTAAATCAAGAACATGTATATTATTACTACCCAAGTAGTCCATCATTCAGATCATGTTCGATTGTCAAAACAAACAAGCACTGTAAAAAAAAAAAAAAAGTCCCAACAAAACTTTTGTGTGGTTTTTAACCCAGAGTGTTAATTACTGTTAATATTAGCAAACATAATCGTATTAATTAATTGTTATGTGTTTACTCACCCACTGAAACCCTGTGATGTGTTCTTGACGTAATTCAAATAATTTGGAGTTCAAGTGATTTATTCACTACATGCATGCACTATATTCACATATACCACTGACACGACTGTGCATTCATACGTGTCACATCTTCTAAACTGCAGCAGACATCACATTCACACAGGTCACACGTGCAAATGAGTGCAGATAAGTGAGAAGAGGGTGCGTGTGTGTCATTTGTGCTTTTGTCAAGATGAACCAAGGCCTACACTAAACAATGGAGAGTATCACTATAGAGAAAAGCGGTAAAAAAAAAAGAAAAACGTACACATAATTGCCCTCCACCCCAGTTCCTTAGTACTGTGGTGTGGGCATGGTCACAGTATGGCACAAAAACAACAGCGCTGCTGTTTGGCTGGGGTCTCTGTTTCCGTTACAGGGGAGGTCTGGGGGGGCAGATTCTCTTCCTTGCTCTCGGAAAGTGAGCCGCTGGAGGTGGACAGCAGTCTGCCGCACACCAGGTCGGCCGCGTTGCCATCCATGATGGACATGTCCGTCACGGTCTTCTCCCTCAGCGACATGTCGCCGTCGTCGTCGTCGTCGATGAGGACAAACTCCTTGACGTGGACTTCGACTCCCAGAATGCTATGCATCTCCCCCGACTCGTCGCCGGTGTGGGCGTCCACGAAGGTCAAGGTGGAGGTCTCCGTGAGAGTCTCGTGCGCCTCCGTGGAGTTGTCCTCGGCGCCGGAGCAGGGCAGACTGGTCGTGTCACATGTCAGAGTGGATAGAGAGTCCTTTAGAAATCTCTGGTCTCTTATGTCTCTTTGGCCCCTGCCGTTCGGGACTCCGTCCGACGGACAGGGCGCTTTCCCTCCGCCGTTCGGGCTGCCGACCTGGCCCAGGGCGTTGGGGCCCTGGGAGCGGGTACCGTTCTTCGTGGGGTGGGCACCACCTGGGAACGCCTCATATGTGACCCTCTGACAGTCGTCATACACTGTCACTCTGCTCCCCCCGGTCGGGGAAGAGAGGTGGAGGGTGCTCTCTCCCTTCCTGTGTTTCTTCATGTACTTGTCTGTGGCACGCTGGACTGCAGTGGAGAAAGAAACAGGATGTGTTTGTGATGCACTTCACCTGGAGTGGCCAGACCAACACATATCCATGGATTCTCGTACAACACATGTTCTGCCTCCGGAAAAACATACCTGCTTGGGCGTTGCGATGATTGTCTTCAGAAACCATGCTTAGTGCTTTTGAATCCACCTGCAGGCAATTTTTGTTTTGTTTAATTCGATAGTAGCAGAATTATTTTTATCTGGTTGTCGGCAAAACAATTGTTTCCGTGGTTGATATTTCAAATTAGTTTACTACATTTAAGAATAATAAAAAATTGCATATACAGGAAAAAGAAACATAACTGTGAAGTAGTTTGTTCTGATAACAGATAAGATAAATGGTACAAAGAAGAAAGAGGCTTCGAGTTAGATTTGCCCTTTTAAGATAAATAAATTAAGTGACTATTTTCAAAGTAGCAAAAATAACTATTTCCCAGAGGATAGAAACCCTTTTAAGACAGAGGACCTGGTGATCTCCATTAAAGTGCAGTAAGCAAGGAGTGGAAGGGTTAGTTGCTATAAAAGACTCTCTCTCTCTCTCTCTCTCTCTCTCTCTCTCTCTCTCTCTCTCTCTCTCTCTCTCTGTTACACACACACACACACAGAGCACCTAAGTGACAAAAAGAAACATGGTTCTCCTCAAACCTATACTATCCAAACAAACTCACATACAACATACTGTACATACAAACACATACACACACACATAAGCACACACCCACACACAAGCTTTTAGTCAGTGTGGTTCCACCATCCTCCGGTTTGCGGACTCATAAACACTTGGAATACTTCCCATGGCTTAACGGATTGGCCCTGTTACACTTGACTACATTCTATGCATGACAGAATAGGGGCTCCATAAATGAATAATGACACAAAGATGATGAGTACAAGTACAGGCAACATCCAACATGATCCACACAGGCTGCTGGTGGAGACATCAATAATTCACCCAAGATTCAACATAACACCATTTTACCATTATATTGTTCTGGTTTCTAATGAAAAGCACTGTCTTCGTGGAAGTTCTTGGCACTGTGAGTTACAATGTCTTTGCGTCTATGGACTTGACATTGCATAACCACGCTAACTTATTTCGCCTCAGCTATTGTGCACTTGTTTGTTTATTATTAGTCAGTATTGTGTATAATACATACGTATATTGAACATTTCAAAGTATAACCATAATTGTATAACAAATGTTGTTTATTCATTCTACAATGTCATATATATATATATACACTTGTAAAATCAATCGTTTCTCACCTATTGTCCCATATGTAGTCTTGCTTCCATCTCTTTAAACCATTCCAAAATTCTGTCACCTGTCTCGTCATGATGACCTTGGATGGGACCTAATACAGCACGTTTAGCAACTAAAAAGGACAACAGGAAATAGGACATTTAGCACCTGTGTATCAAGTCAATTTTTCAAAAACAAGTGATCCTCAGATAAGAAGTATTTGCAATGGTAAGGAACAGGAACAACACAATAAAAAATTAAAACCGAAAGCAGAGCAGAGTCATTACCAACAAGTCACAGCACCACACTGCATATGTAGCTATATAAAACCTAACACTGACTGAAAATCCAGTTGTGTCTGTACTGGACCCAGACAAACGGACACACACATATTTACCAAATGCAGAGTGACGGTCCTCCACAGGGCTGGTGAGTCTTCAAAATGACGGCAGGCACAGATTCAGATCCCATGCCTCAGTCAGACGACAGACGAGCATCACGGGGCTTGATTGAATTTCCTGTTCTGTGATGTGAGGAGCCGTCTAAGACAAAGCGGCGCTTCTTTCAGGCCGGTTCCCCCCTCGCCCGTCTGCGCTGCCCCCACACCTAGCACTCCTCACACGACACAAAGCCGACACTCTGCTGAAGGGAGGGGCACTCATGGGATGCTACAATGGCTACACTCACAACACATGGTTTTTCATCATCACAAGGTCGAAGGATAGGCATTGATGATACCTATTGACAAGACAAAGATGGGGGCTTTCCAAACCGGGTTAGGATAACCATGTTTGTCAACCCTTAGGGCACACATCCAAGCCCACGCGTTTAAAATAAAAACAAAAATGTGACTTTGATCTTCCAGTCTTCAGACATGCATTTCCGTGACACAAATATGACATAACAATAACATAAATATACATTTTCTGGCACATCTCAGGGATCAGCATCTTTTTATTTACTCCTTCCTGTCTACAGCTCATATAAGGACAACATTTTCCCAACATACATGTAAAGGCTAGCCTTAAAATCTCTTCCCTTTGTTACCCTGGAACCAAATGTTTTGTGATGAATAATACAGGAGATAGACTTTAACATACATGAAGACAGGGAACTAGAGTATGAAACAGATCAAATATTTAGAGGCCTTCTGTCCCTCTGGGACCAGACCTGCATTAGCAAAAGCTTGGTTTCTGCTCAAATGGATGTGGTTGACTTTGAAAGTGTTGACTTTGTGTTCTGTCACATGTTCAATAGAAAAAAATCCAGGAACATAGGACATGTAAAACTGGACTTGAAAGCAGCATCGGTAATGTTTCCACAAATAAAAATTAAGTGTAAAATGTGAATGGTATGAGTGATTGTAAATAACCCCCCGATTTCAAAAGTAAATATGAAACACCTTATCATGCAAACATCTTCAGCGTTCAACCCCTGCAGATCTGGCCTGTGAGGTGAAGTGGTGCTTCAGCACCTGTGCTGGGCTGTCTCACTTGGAAGCTTAAATCCTTTCTGGAAGATTGTCTGTCCTTTGGCGTGGTCTCCCAAAACGTAACGACCACCTTTCCAAGGGCTACCAAAGCATTTTTGAACTGGACATTAACAGAGATGGGGGCTCTTAACGCTTCAGCTCCTAGGAAATCCAACACAAGAAGAAAGGAACATATTTAGGCAACGACGAGAAAACACATCTATCATCATATAAATGGAGCGTGTCCAACCGCACTCTGTTTCCACTTAAGAACATTAACATTACATTTCCATCGTGAGGAAGAGTACCGTTGTGCTTTTCTATTTCCGCCAAACATTTTGACAGCATCCACAGACTGGGAGTTGTGGGGCGTTTGTAGCCCATGAGTCGGGCTGGGATAGTTAGTAAACTATGTGGGGAGTAGTCTGAAAAGGTCCAGATGCACTTTAGTCCCGTTGTCCACGGGACACAAATGTCCCCCCTTTTTGGATCGTCGGAATCCAAGCAATCAGCTTGAACTGTTGACAGAAAAAAGTTAGACAGAGAAAAGGAGGAAATAGACAGAACAAGTGATTGAGGTTGTCGTTGATGGGAAAAGTGAGTTATAAAGAAAATGAGTTGTTATTATTAAACAATATGACAAAAAAGTACTCACATTCTAATGAGGGATGTTTGTTTTTGTCTTTTCCCTGGTTGTGTGAGAGCAGTGTCAGAACACTCTCCCATACAGGCTGGCTGCTACGTGAAATGACACGGAGGGTGATGTCCACCTCCACCCCTGCATCGACCAGCCGGTATTCGATGACATGAGCCTGCAGTACAAAAGGGCCCTTCTTCAACTCATCTATGGGCTGAAATGTCTTTATGCTCTGGGACACCCGGAACAGACCTGAGGGAAGAGCGAAAAAATCATCTGAAAATACTTCATAAAAGGTGGGATATGTAGGCTATACCTTGTATATAAAATGTGAATATTTCACTGTAAACTCATTTAGTTGCCTAACAAATAGGTGTCGCACCCATTGGACTCAACCTGAACCATTCTGCAGATATGACCATGACCACCAGCTTCAGACAGAGGATCTCTGGGAAGCATATTGGGATGTCTCGGTATTCACTGTCTGGGTAGTCCCAACCGTATCCCGCTGCACTGCAGAATCTCCTCAAGACCTTGGTGTCTAGTCTGAAAGACAGTCGGTGTAAGATCCTTTTTTTTTTTTTTGTCATGAACCTTCATTTGACTGTAGTACGTGGGACATCTTTCGAGATTTACTTTAAAATTGAGTGAGGACGGTGTCCCCGCATTACCTGCAGTTTATAATTGTGATGGCTTCACCTTTGACATCACGGGCATGTAAGCGACCCATTTTTTTCCGAAGAGCTTCAACAAAATACTTGAGGAACAAATACGCTAAATTCGGGAGTCTCTGACAGTCGAAGACCACATTGGATTTCAGTAGTTGGTGAACGCGATAAATGTGTACATAAAACATATAACACGATATAGAAAGTGGTACCAAAACAAAGTAGCTGTGAAGCCCCATTCTTATGAGCTAATTCTGACACAAATAGGTCATGTTCATGCGACGCGTTGCTCTTTGTAGCTAATGTATTGATTTTATTTTTAACTATAGGGCAGATAATCTCATAGCGTTATTAATAATAGCGATACTTTATGAACTTGTTGAACTTCTACACGGCCATTATCAAAATATACCTTGCTCTACGGAGAGAGTACATGGACAAACATCGGACGAGCATTTCGTACGAGAAGACGCAAGTCGTTTCTAAAACGTTTTATTGCATTTTAAATGTTTCTGTGCCAAACATAATTTAATTGTCATCACTATGAGACACACGTAAACATAACGTTGATGTAGCAGCCCAGTCAGTATCCGCCACACAGACAGATATATGTTTTATTTCAATAAACCTTCAAGTTTCATATGATTCGGATAGTGTCCACCTCTAGGTTTCCACACAGGAAACCAAATGCAAATATAAAACTGGAACCGTTGGATTACTTTATTACAGTAGGCTACATTACTCAGACTATTTATTCTGACTGGTTTATGGTCCATCATTAACATTCATTTGAAATCAACTTTTCACTGTGTATGGGAGAGACAGAGAAAGAAACAGAGGCAGTGGGTTTCTTGTGGTACAGTTGAGAAGACATCCATCAGCAAACATTTTTCTTGGGTCCAACTTCGGTCATCTCTCTTCAACCAAATAGTAGTAATAAAACAATGCAGACAGAATTCACTGCTATCAAGGGTACTGTAAGGGAAGATGCGGACGTTATGAGTGTCAGTCAGCAAAATACAGTGTTTTGCTCAGAAAGCATTACATTTGTTGCAAGAAATATAGAGCTATACCATTTTAGAGTTAATTAAAGAATATAACTATTGTAGGATACCTCTCATCACAGTCCTGACAGAGCGGATAAGGTTCATGAGCTGCACTTTGATTCCTGGTTCATCTCCAAATCCTCCTACACTTTGGTCCACACCCCAACCAACTAGTAAGGGAAACGTAGGAGAGCAGCAAAGATGTCATCAGATATGATTATTATAATCACTGGCTGTTCAGCAAGAATTTGAAAGTGTAAACTGGCTAGCCAGGTTACCGTAACTCGTTAACTAGCTGGCTATGTGCTAACATTAGCTCTACAAACACTGATCTAGCTCAGTGGAGCTAGGCTACAGTACTTACTTTTACTTAAAAATCTTTCTTCGTGTAATACGGAGACCGCATTAACACACAAAATCGCTGCCTGGATAAGCGAATATAATGTAAAAGCCATGTTAGTATGTGTCTGCTGTGTTCGCAGTTTGGTTAGATGCTCAAGTAGCTAGCTGTTTACACCTGACGTAGCCTAACTGTATGGTAGCCTTGCACGGACAATTTTAACTTGTTTGTCTTCTACCAACACTTTATTTCCAGTCAGTATGCATTACTTCTGTTCGGGCAGGAGGTTTTTTTAAAAACCATTACGTATACATTACACACTCATACTTAACAAGGTTATTACAGCGGAGTTTGACCTGGATCTCTGTGTACTCATTTTGTATTGGACTGGGTGCAATATGATTCCCCATGCTAAAATAGTTATGCATTTGGACTGCGTAATTTGCCGCGGTTTTTAATCTATGAATAATTCACTCTAGAATGATGAACCAAAAATGATGAACCTTCTGATGTCCACCTGTTGATAGAGTAGATGTTGAAGCCTACTGATCCATTAGGGAGAACATTTAAAGGGGACAACGCTGCAGTAGGCATCTGTGTGAGCCAAGGACCACGGGGATAGATAAAGGATTTAGGGGTAAACACACACACACAATGAGAAACATCATGAAACGAGAAACAGGGTCATCATGAGAATAAAAATCTTTATTAGTGTTTTATGAAGTCTGCATAATATGCCACAGGCCTGAGAAGCTTATGGTGAAGAAAAGAACTGCTCTATCAATACCGCCCTCTACTGGTAAAACAACTGCGACAACTACTGTACTGACTGCTTTGCAAAAGATTACTGTTAAATACACACATACTGTACTACTGTTATGTATATTATGTACGTCTGGTCCACTTCAGATTTGTTAATGTTTTCTCTTCACATTCATATGTAGTAGGCCAAAGATAAATGACTGTAACACTGGACCCATTATACACAGTTCAGTTCCCCAAATCCAAACTCACTAGGTGCACTTACAAAGTACAATCACTAGTGCCGTAAGGTAAACACATTTACATCAATAAAGGAGTAGGGAGAAAACAGATGTTTCAAAAACTTGCAACAGCCACAAAATGACAATAATGGCAGACTGCAAGCTCGTAAGTCTTGATTTATAAACTGTATTTCATAGACAAGAACAAACACAATACACACACTAACATAGAATGTCCCAGTGTGCAGTTCCATTATCTCTGCCTCTATGATGTAAGAAACTGGAATAGAGCCATGTTTCCCTAACATTTGAAAGTCAATGTTGGTTGACCTTTAGTCGCCTACTGAGCACCAAATGGCTTCGAGAAATCAAATGTTTTTTGTAAAGTGAAGAGATGAATGACTTGAAAGTAAGTTCATACAGCATGCCTAAGGAATCAAATAACCATTACAGGAAAGTAAGTAGATCTTATGTTGCAGGCATGTCAACTGTATGTGTACTTTAAATGCACCAGGTTATTTTGAAAAGAAAACTAAAACAGTTCTATGTCACATGGGGAGTGACTTTCTACCAAGACAAGGGCTTAATTTGGAATTAGATTGAAGATTAACCTTCAATTTAACAGGAATGATCCATGCTCTCCATAGATTGCAAGCCAAGTCGTTGAAAAACTGGCGTAGTCTTGAAAAAATTACTTAATTAAAAAGTGAACGACAGAAAAATGTAAGTATATTTATATATAAAAATACATGAGAATACAAAAAAGTAGCAAAAGAAAGGGGATATAGGCTAAAAAATTATATAGAATGAAATTCATTGATACCTTCAAATCTCCAAGTGAAATATCTTCTTTTTTTATGCGTCTCCTTGGAAACCTGGACTCACCCAGTGACACGTCCAAAAAACGTTTTACATCTGATAGTCTCTGGTTCCTGCCCAGCACAACTGGGCCTAACCTAGCCCAGAGCTTACGAGCCTGCATACCAGGCCACTTCTTCTGGTGCAAATGAAACATACCTAGAAAATTGAGGAGGGTGCCATATAATGACAAAGAGCTAAAACTTAAACTACAGCCAGATCGATTTTGCAGTTCTTTAGTTTTTTTGTTTGTTTTTTTTAATCGTTTTTTTTCCCTAAACATTCCTATATGTCCATTAAGAGGTGTGTCTTATAACGTACACACGTCTGGAATAAGAAAAGGAAATTCTCTAACAAAGGGCAAAGTCAATTAAGCAATTCAATATTAGAAACACAATGTAGTGTTTCCTATAGTGGATAAAGGTGAAAAAGGCAAACATTTCTGGACCAGGCTAACTCTCCCTGACCAAAAAAGATGGATCTAAATTTCCCAGAGAAAAGTAAACTCATGTCCAAAATATGGTAGGGCAAATTCAACCAAAATTAATTTTTGTCTTCAAGCATATTTAACGCATACAACAATTCTCTAATACTGAGAAGCTATTTGTAGATATTTTTGGTATTTCCCCTGTTTTCAACAATTCATTACTGGACTTTTAAAAACCAATATACATTTTATTTGTACCACAAATAGATCTAATATTAAGGATTTTGGGGAAAGCAATTTAACAAGGTGCATGACATACATGGGTAACAAAGTGCCAAATTCTATACTGGAAAGTCTGTCTCATTGAGTGTATGAGTGTATATATATGTGTGTGTGTGTGTGCATCTGTTTACATTTAAAACAGGGATGTGGAGCTAGGCCACATATACTATGAAGTATGTTACAGAAACTCATTATGTATTCTTTTTTCCTCTCCATGATAGCACTCACAAGTTTAGAATTTCATGATCTTTGCGTGGGTGACGTCTTGGGTCCTTTTTGTAGCATTATGACATACTGGAGCAGCGTACGGAAGGGGAACCCATCTGAGTCAGAACTTTATCCAGCCACTGCAGGGGTCCGTTCAAATGCAGTTCGATCCAGCAGGGAGTGCTTGTGACAGTCTGCCGTCTGGGAGGCAAAAGAACAAACTCAAATCACTCTTAGATCAAGAATACCAACTATCCAAACCACGTTTACTACCACTCTTTTAAGGGGTTACAGATCATCCTTTTCCCGTACAGAACTTGGTCAGGATACAGGTCTTACCTGTATTCAGCCCCCCAGCCTTTGACGAAACTCATGCGGATGGTGCACATCCGAGTGAGCTGGTAGACGGCCTCGAAGCCCTGGTTCACCGACTGGGCGAGCAACGCTGCAAACTCCTGGTTGTTGAAGATCTTCAGGTTACAACCTGAGGGACAAGGAGACGGGAAGACCAAGTCAAGAAGGAGTTTACACCAGTGATGAGGTTGCAGACACAGATGCCTGGCCTGGAAACAGGCATCCCACAGCTGGAGATTTGTTCCCTCTGCCGTCACATCTTTAAAACAAAACACCCTGGTAACCAGCGTGTGGAAAGATTCAACGAGTATGTGTCATGTAGTTATGTTGGTGTATATTGCATCTACGCATTGTATCCCTGTGCATATTGACGTGTTTATGTAAGGCTCTATAGGAGACAGAGGCACAAGTTTCCTTGAAAAAGGGGCAAGAAAGAATCAATCATCAAACTTGACACAGAAACTCTGTCCGTTGGGGTGAACAGGATGACATGCACTTTCTTACCTGGAGGAATTTTGCACACTGTTGCTGGGTGCCACCCATACCGCTGGTTGCAGTTTGGACTCTGAACAAAGATGGCGCTGTCACTTAGACACTCTGCAAACACCTCTCCACCAATATAGTACAGCCGGACTCCTCTTCCTGTGAAATAGTATACAATGAATACTTTAAAGAGCAACCAGTGTCATTCACATCCTGTTTTACTCTCCAACTTCATAAAAAAAAAAAGCATTATATGACTAAACTGAACTAAACGACCATTACCCTCCAACATTATACTTGCTGGGTCCCTGACAGTGAGCATGGCTTACCTATGTGCCTCCTTGTCATCTCCACGGTGGCGTTCCTGTTGACGTTGGACAGCAGGCCCAAGCAGAACCGCTCAGAGTTGGAGGGGTCCGTGAAGCCGTCCACGGTTAGCGAGGGCTGCGAGGCGTGGAAGGTCTCCCCCACGCGCTGGTTGAGCTCGTAGTAGGCTATAGAGCACCAGAATGCTGGCTCAGAGTAGGTCACCGGCTGCAGGTCTGCAGACACACAGGAGACGGGTTGGTCTGCCACAAACGCATCATATATCATATGGTCTCCTGACCCAAGAGCTGGGTTTGTAAAGATCATTCCGGCGACCACAGAACGTGGCTGTCGTGTCATTGGTGTGTGGTTCCGCGTGGCGGATCATCTTACCCATGCTGTGATTGACGGGGGAGAGGGTACTGGGGGACAGTTCGGCAGGAGAACCTGACACGGGAGAAAAAGGACGGGACTCGTTCATGTTTCGAATGACCCGTCGTTGGTAAATGCAGTGCTACCCATGCAATAAGAGAGAGTGTCACAGTCCTCTCAGGAGGCCAACAAACATGGGTAGGCTCTGTGTACCTGTGTCCATACTTTGATTCATCTGCTGGTCGCTCGCTTCCCCATCCTCGCTTATGTAGCCTGGTGGAGGCGTTTCTACAGCACAGGAGGAGCGAGGGGGATTAAATGATAAATAAAAAAATGACAATATCAATATTTGGTTCTCATTAAGTGCATTGTCAACGTCCTCTTGGTTGTTTGTCAGACCAACCTGGTATGTAATTGTTAGGGGGTTCGATGCCCGCGGGAAAGTTTGTGTTCTCGGGTATGGAATGTGTGTAGTCATCAAGAGGAGGGAGCTCTGTCAGAATCTCAGAGTGTCTTGGCACGAGTACTGGAGGCAAAACTGGAAAAGTGACAAGTAATGAGACTGGAACCTGGGCAAAAGGACTCCCAGTGTTCATCTTGTCAACAACTATGACAAAAAGTCACATCAACAGACTTTGCGGAGAGCAATGGAGTTAGAATATCACACACACACAGTCTCTCACATACACACACACTGTCTCTCACATACACACACACAGTCTCTCACATACACACACACAGTCTCTCACATACACACACACTGTCTCTCACATACACACACACTGTCTCTCACATACACACACACTGTCTCTCACATACACACACACAGTCGCTCACATACACACACACTGTCTCTCACATACACACACACTGTCTCTCACATACACACACACTGTCTCTCACATACACACACACAGTCTCTCACATACACACACACTGTCTCTCACATACACACACACAGTCTCTCACATACACACACACTGTCTTACGTACCTGGGGTCTCCACCCGCTGGTAGTGGTAGGGGTTGATGCACACCTCATCCTTCTTAAGATGGAAGGCGTACTCGCAGGCCTCGATGGCACGCAGCTCGTGGTGGCTGTGCAGATCAGGCCATCGCCAAAGCCGGCAGTAGATGACATGAGGAAGACCCTTCTTGTGGGAAACTTGCAGGCGCCCGTCCAGAGATCTGATTGGTGGGCAACGAGGAAGTAGGTGAGGCAACGGAGACAGGAGAAACAGGAAGAGATGCACGAGGGCGGGTATGAAAAAGGAGGATGTGGAGTTGCGAGAGAGGAGCTGAATTTATTTCTGATGCCCTTCTCACCTCCTTTGTAACAACAGCTTTCGACTGAAAGGTTGTTTGTGACACCATACAATAGTCAAAGATATTCACCTGGTTTGGTCAGGGTAGCTGTATAGGCCTGAGGTATCCCACTGCTCTATCGTATTTGATGTACTCAGTCCCCATATTTCAGAGCAATTGCTGTGCACAGAGAAAACAACAAAACAGAAAAAAAACTAATAATAAACATGGGACGTGGATCATTCAAGTAGCAGTATGGGTAATGTGGGTAACATTAAAAGGCCTCTTATTATTAGTCGGTTTGTTAGAAATCTAATTGTTTCAGTCGAGGTACTGAAAGGAAGACACTCCAAATAAGAGAAGCCTTTTGACAGAATTAAGAAAAACAACATAAAATGAAATACATCGATATACTTGAGTACAACAAAACTGGCCTGTGAGACAAAGAACATTCTAAACGGCTACAGTTGCATTCTATCAAACATTCACAATACCTTAAACTTTTTTAGGGACTGTGTGTCAGAAACAAACTTATCTGGAGACATTCATAAACATAGAAGACGCACAATGGGACAAACGAAAAGGAGGGGGTAACCTTGGAAAAAAAACGTTTCCATTTCAACGCCCTCTGAAAGTGGATTATGTGACACCAATGGACACACACACAAGGAATGATCCAAAAAGGAAACTCAATAAATCAACTAATAAAATGGGGAAATATGACAGATTTGTTGCTGCTGATATTACAGGCAGCATATAGTATATTTCCATAAATCACAATTTTGATCTCTGAAAGGGGACCAAATCTAAACTGCCTTTAAAAATCACTAGCTAGTGTACTTTTGAATGTCAAAAACGTCCTAATAGGCCTATACTTTACATTCAAAATCTGGGACTAAACCACAACAGATTAGATGTTAATTACACAAAGGAAGTCTAAACATCTCATACAGCACTTGTCAGCTCTTCCCTGAATAAACAGCATCGTTAAAACACAATTTTCCCAGGAAACATGGTCTGGGACTTCAAGGCTGACTGACTGATAAGGGCAATGTTCTCACACTCCAGACTGTTTTACCTTCTCTCCAGTCATTCGAATGATTATGCATTTTCCTACATGGGATAACAGTCACACTCCATCCACTAATAAAGCTAGCAGCACACCAACTGAAACATAAAAGAGGTAATCTAATTTTGGAGCTCGATTGTTCTGTGTCCACACCGATTTAGGTTTCACAAGTTATGGTGTACACACTGTGCCCTTGATTCCAACTTGCTTGGCGTTAAAACACTTAATAACATTGAGCGGTTCTGACCTCAACGTCGTAATATTCTCTCTGTGGACCCCAGCCTCACGAGTGAGGCTTTGTGACATACCTGGGGATGGTGATGCACTTGGTATTGCAGTTTTGTGTTGTTATGGCCTTCTCCAGCTCATCCAGCTGACTGGTCTTCTTGAGCTTCTTCACCAAGCTCTTCACAGCCTTTTCGCACCACTTCTCCTCCTGCCCGTTCTGCTCTCCTCCCCCTGCTCCCCCTGGCCCACTGGCAGACTTCTTCCACCCGAGCAACCTCTTCACAACAGGAGGGGTGAACGGCAAGATGGAGGACATTTTGGGGATATAGCGAGGAGACTTTAGAGAACCCAAACAAACACACACGCAGAGGGGACCTGGAGGGGCAGTTTGGCCCTTGCTCTGGTGTGGTCCCTCCTGATAAACAAGGTTTTACTGGGCTGGTCTTTTACGACGAGATGAGATACCTAGTGGGATAAATTCGAGCAGAAAAATTGAGCATTAGCTAACATCATGGAAAACACAAAGTGTATATATTTATGTACACACATACACTAAAACAAATATTTTTTACAAGGGTGTTTAAAATTGGTGTTATGGGTTTTCCCCTTTGTCTAACGTTGGTTAACAGTAAGTATGCAAGCTACCACAACACATCTTCAGAGTAAACAGCAACTTCTAACTATTTAGCAACTATTCTAACTTGAACTCGTTATAGTAGTGTCACCAGCAGCGGCTAGCTAACATAACATTCATGGCTAAGGCCTGTCGGTGTTTATTCATCACGTACACATCTCCAACAATTTTCACGTATAACGACTTTTGGTTAATAACACTAACTCTTAAACTAGCTAGAATGAGTTGCTTAATTTAGGGAGTGTGAATAAATCACGACCCACAGCGTGGACGGAAAACATTAGTCGGGTAGCTAGCAAGAAGATGGCTAGTTCATCACTGCTTGCTAGCTAAACCTTTTGTTGTGCCGATGGACCCTGCTGCTGGCGCAACAATTAGCCATTAGATGACGGCCTGGGCCAGCAGCTAGCTACTGTCGCTAGCTATCGTACGTTATGCATGATTGCTAATGCGATTGAACTTAAATTAACCACATCTATCATATCCCATCATTAACCACAACAAAGTCAATGTTGGCAAACTCCGGCAAAATTGGCCTGATAACTAAATGGTTGGACAATATAGTTCGCTAGCTAACTAACAAGTACAACACAAATACGGCTGAGCCTAGCACTGCTAGCCAGCTACCGCTAGTTACCACTAGGCATACACAGCTTGCTTGCTTGCTAACAACACATCTCATAATCAGAAAAGGCATTCGCGTTGCATTACCCCAATTATAAGATTCGCGAGGTCCCCTTCTAGTTAATATGATGCGTGACGGAAAAACTCCTAACACCAAATGTCTGATGCTGTTTGCTCCCAAAATAAGGGTTGGCAAGTTAAATCGACGAAGAGACTGTTGCCTTTTCTCAAGTTGCTAGCTAGCTGCCTTGGTAGCTAGACCTGAACAAAACACTCTCGAGCAAGCTAGCTCCATCCACAATCTTAATCCCTCCTCTTACCATTTGATTGGTGAAAAGAGCGGTTTACTTGCATCAGATTGGTTTATGAACATGACATTCACGTTTGTTTATTTGACAGCATGGTTTGCTTTACTATCTGTCATCGTCGGGGAGGATCTTACTATTTGATGCCGACTTTTGTTGTACTTTTCAAAAAACTTTTGTAACTTGCGAAAATCAATGTAGTTTTTATTTCCATGAATAGCAAGATACTTTCTATCCAATATATAGATATATATATACATATCATATGGTATATATGTAAAACGTTCTTTTATTGAATCAATGAGGGTACAAACTAAAGTAAAACAATTATCTACCTGGAATTCACTCTCGGGTCACCCTTAAGCTCCTCCCCATATCTACTCATAGGCCACACCTGATATCAATATAAATTCCCCTAGCTTTTTCACTTGCAATATTTGGTCAAACTGCAAACATGAATACCTGTTTGCTTGGGTTGGTCATAATTCTTCATTTCTTAGGGTCTTCGCGAGGTGAGAAATGCAGTTGCCCCAAAACTGTTTTATTATCCCCCTTCATTAGCTCGCATTGACTTACTGCGGCGAAGGTATCTGGCACTATGGTCATCGATGAATACATAATTGTTGTAATGCACAGGTGTAAATCCGGAGGCATTGGCTCCTCTTAAGTGCAAACTGGGTTGGAAACTGTGCAACGACGGAACAGAATGCGTTTCCTATAACCATGTGTGTGATGGAGAGACTGACTGCAGGGACGGTTCTGATGAAGAAGACTGTGCTGTTGGCTGCAACACAGGTAGGAGTTTCTATGTTTCTCTCAAAGGCTGAGTGTTATGTGGAGCAAATCTATCATAAAGCCCTCTTTTCTTTAGCATTCAAGTGTAGGAAAATAGATTAATTTGTTAGTTTGACGCATCGTTTAAAATGTAGACCAGTTCCAGTGCGCCCATGGGAAAAAGTGCATAGACCTGAGTGAGGTGTGTGACGGAGAAGCCCAGTGTCAGGACCGCTCTGATGAGGCGGATTGTGTGGCACGCATGGAGGGCTGCTCCCACCACTGTGACAACAAGACCCTCTGCCTCCCAGTCACCTTTCTCTGTGACGGGCAGAGAGACTGTCAGGATGGTACAGACGAGGCCAACTGTGGTGAGTGCTTTCCATCCGCAATCTTAATCCCTCCTCTTACCATTTGATTGGGGAAAAGAGCACAGTGATGCAGTTTACTTGCTCCAGATTGGTTTATGAAGCTGACAACCACGTTCGTTTTTTTGACAGCATGGTTTGCTTTACTGTCCGTCATCGTCGGGGAGGATCTTACTATTTGATGCCGACTTTTGTTGTAGGCTACTTGTCAACTTTTGTTACACTCGTGAAAATTGATGTACATTTTATTGCCATGAATAGCAAGATACATTTTATCCAATATATAGATATATCTCTTTGGGCGGTGATAAATACAGTTGCCACAAAACTATTTTATTATGCCCCTTCATTCCCTTGCAATAAGGCCATTGCTTCGGTCTGAACGGAATATTGACTTGCCACTGCGGCGAAAGTATCTGACGCTATGGTCATCGATGAATAAATAATTGTTGTAATGCACAGGTGTAAATCCGGAGGCATTGGCTCCTCTTAAGTGCAAACTGGGTTGGAAACTGTGCAACGACGGAACAGAATGCGTTTCCTATAACCATGTGTGTGATGGAGAGACTGACTGCAGGGACGGTTCTGATGAAGAAGACTGTGCTGTTGGATGCAACACAGGTAGGAGTTTCTATGTTTCTCTCAAAGGCTGGGTGTCATGTGGCGCAAATCCATCATTAAGCCCTCTTCAGCATCCAAGTGTAGGAGATTAATTTGTGAGTTTGACGCACTGTTTAAAATGTAGACCAGTTCCAGTGCACCCATGGGAAAAAGTGCATAGACCTGAGTGAGGTGTGTGACGGGCAGAGAGACTGTCAGGATGGTACAGACGAGCTCAACTGTGGTGAGTGCTCTCCATCTGAGGTGTACTGTTTACACTGGACTAACTGATTTTATATGGGAAACAACCCTTTTTTGGCCTTCTAAAACCTCAAATGTGCATTCAGTCTCGGTGTGGATTATCAATCCATCCTGATCTCTTAGTAGTTTAATCTTAGGGATGTTTATTGGAATCTTCCTAGACTCAGATGACCGGGTCCCAACTTCAACACCTGCACCCGTCAATTGTCGCCTGGGATCAAAGTTCTGCGACGACAAGACTGAGTGTGTTCTCTACAACCACGTGTGCGATGGAGAGGCTGACTGCACAGATGGCTCGGACGAAAAAGGGTGTCCCTTAACATGTGGAAATGGTAAAAAAAGAAAGAAATGCTGTCGTTGATTAAAGTTTTTTAGGATGCAACATCTAGTAGTAGACGCCTGTTTAGTCTGTATGAGGGTACACCACTGCCTGCTAGTAAACGTGCACTGCAGCCAGCATGTTGCAGCTTACAGTAGCATTTGAGAGTGGTGATCTGTCGACGCTTTGGTTTAAAAATAAATAAATGAATAAACGCACATTCCTCAGGAGAGTTCCAGTGCGCCCATGGGAAGAAGTGCATTGACCACCGTCAGCTGTGTGACGGCGTGGCCCAGTGTCAGGACCGCTCTGATGAGGCCGATTGTGTGGCACGCATTGAGGGCTGCTCCCACCACTGTGACAACAAGACCCTCTGCCTCCCAGTCACCTTTCTCTGTGATGGGGAGAGAGACTGTCTGGATGGTACAGACGAAGCCAACTGTGGTGAGTTTTTCTTCCTCCACACTAAATCAGGATTTACGTGAAATGTTTTCTTACCACCGGCTATTTTTATGCAAATATGACTAGAATAGTGTGTATATATATATATATATATATATATATAATGAGATAGAGATGCGCTAAACAAATGATACCAAGTGAGTCACCATCCCCAGGATTTGACATAAAAAATTTTGGAACCCCGCCATGTTGTGTACACCGATTGCATCCAATGTTTTTGATTAGGTCAGCTCCACCTTGTTGTTCTTCTCCATAGCTGACCTGAGGTGCAATGGTGGCGAGTTCCGATGCACCAGTGGTCAGTGTGTGTCCATAGGCATGCACTGTGACGGCCACCCCGATTGCAAGGACCGCTCTGACGAGGAGAGCTGTGCCGAGATGCCAGAATGCCCCACCTCACCTCTGTGTCCCCACAGCAAGGAGTGCCTGATGGAGGAATGGCTCTGTGACGGCTACAAGGACTGCAAAGATGGCACGGATGAGAAGGTGAGGGGAGGGGGGGGGGTTTAAGACGTTCTGTACACACATTCAATTCATTTAATGAATCCTAATGAATACTGACTGCAATTCGGCCAATCAAATTGCTGGTGTCTGTCACCTCGTCTTTGTGGGTGCTTTTTTTTTTTTAATGAGCCTTAAGTTTGTGCCTAATGCACTTTTATTCTGAAATACAGCAATTCTACCCCCTGTGTTAGGATTGTGAGTTGGTCATGATGGAGTGTGGAGAATTCCAGTGGTCCTGTACCTCCAGGACCCAATGTGTCCCCAAACTCTGGAGGTGTGACGGGGCAAAAGACTGTGAAGACGGAAGTGATGAAACGGGATGTGAGTGCTTTTGTTTATTTGCTTCCTGATTTGGATTGATTGGACCATGAAAGCACATTTGATTCAGAAATCAACTTGCATCGAAATAGAAAAGGACGGTGTGTAGTTTCTTGAGAAGGTGTGTGTTTTTTCAGGTGGTGTTCCACCTTGCCTCCCTCACCAGTTTCAGTGTGGTAGCATGGAGTGTTTGGATGTTGCCCTGGTGTGTAATGGGATGACCAACTGTGCGGATGGCTCTGACGAGGGAGGTGATTGTCAAACCAAGTGTCCCTTGGCCCACTGTGCCCAGGACTGCCACAGCACACCACAAGGAACGGTGGGTGATCTCCTTTGACCTCACAAATAGTTTGACCATAGATGAGGTGAGATTTATCTCACCGCATTGCTTTAACGGAACCAGAATTTCTTGCACTTCATGACGCACGTGTGGAAAAGCAGATGTCTTTCTGGGTGTTGTGCGTTTAGCGGTGCTGGTGTCAATCAGGCTACAAGCTCCAGGAAGATGGTGTGTCCTGTGTTGACACTGACGAATGTGAAGACAGACACCCAGGTGTTTGTAACCAGCTGTGCACCAACACAGAGGGCTCCTACAAGTGTCGGTGTAGCACTGGCTACATCCTGGAGGCTGATGGCCGCAGCTGCAAGATCATAGGTGATGACAAACCTACATGTTGTCCAAGTAAAGCATACGAGTATAGGTGATAAAAATACTGATCAACAGTAAGTTTCTAGGTGAATAGAGCCTATTCCAGAGGTCTTCAACCCTGGTCCTCAGGAACCCCCCCGTCTTGCACGTTTTACATATTTCCCTTCTCCAACACACCTGATTCAAATGAATGGTTGTTAACAGGTTTCTGCGTAACTAGTTAACGACCCATTCATTTGAATCAGGTGTGTTGGAGCAGGGAAACATCTAAAACATGCAGGATGGGGTCCCTGAGGACCAGGGTTGAAGACCTCTGGCCTATTCCAACCCAGTGTTATGAACTATGTACCTACAACTGAAATGGTGGTTCAAATGGCTGGTTGAACAACACCAGTCTACCCTTTGTGTGAAGTATAGAAGTACAGATCAATTGATTTGAGCTGTTGACGTTGTCCGTTAGGCGAGCCCTTCCTGCTGGCGTCGGTTAAAACGGAGCTGTTCCTTTTCGGCCTGCTCGGCAGCAGTCTGGACGTCCTCCTGTCCTCGGCCAAGAAGGCCATCCTCTCTGTGGACTACGACTGGAAGGAGCAGAAGGTGTTCTGGGTCAGCCTGGACTCTGAGAGCATCAGGTGGTCCTCGCTGGACCAGAAGAGCAAAGGCACGCTCATCAACGGTCAGTGCCACGAGACGAGGTTGAATCGGTGACATGGGATGAAATCTCGGGTTTGAAAGGGGATAAACGTGATTATTGACCCCTACATCCATCTCTCTCTCTTTCTCGCTCCTCCTTTCTTTCCCTTTCTCTCTCCCTCTCCACCTTCGCAGGTGTTAAATCTGACTGCATTGCTGTTGACTGGATCGCGAGAAACTTGTACTGGATTGACGGTGTTGGGAATCAGATCATTGCCATCAGATTAACCACAGCCGTCACTAACGCCCTGGACTACAGTGTGATCCTCGATGAGGACTTTGAGCAGCCTCGCTCACTGGCTCTGCTGCCACAGAAGGGGTCAGTCAATTATGCATTTGAGTTGCAAAGCCTGACGTCATAGACACATAGGCTAACATGTTCAGGGGATGCTGAAGGGGCTTCTTGTGTAGCCTTTAAGGACCTGTACTGTACAGGGCACGCACGATCAGATAGATAAAAACTTGCTGCCAACATGTCTGTAACATCTCACTTCTCGGTTGCACGACAGAATTATGTTCTGGTCGGAGATTGGAAACGACCCAAAGATTGAGCGGGCGGGGATGGACGGCTCTGAGAGGAGGGTGGTGGTCGACCGCAACCTCAGCTGGCCAGGGGGCGTGGCCGTGGACACCCTGGGGGAGAGGGTCTATTGGACAGATGAGAGACTCAAATGCATCGGATCGGCGACTCTAGAGGGAGAGGACATCAGGGTAATAGACTGTGGGTTGTTTCAACCTGCGGGAGATGTGCTGGTGTCAGTAGCTGACTGAACAGAGAACGGAAATGCCCGCATTTCTCTCACCCGATTTTTGTTCTCATCTGTTCTTTTGTTCACTTGCAGATACTGCAGATGAAGGAGACCTCCAACCCCTTCTCTCTCACTGTGTTCAACGACATGCTTTACTGGTCTGACGCCAAGAGGAGAACCATTCAGGGAACCCAGAAGATCACCGGAAAGGGTCATCAAGTTCTCTTCAAACGGCCAGGGCAGCCTTTTGGATTAAAAGTATGTGTCGATTACATTTCCAAGTTTGTGGATTCCAGAATAATATGACAGATAAACGAAACAACAAAAAATATGGTCCTTTAATTTTTGGCACCGGTCCTCGTGGTTCCTCTGGGATGCAGGTCATCCATCCGCTGCTGCAGGCAGCGACAGAGAGCCCCTGTGAGAAGCTGCGCTGCTCCCACCTGTGTGTGCTGGCCCCGGGGCCCAAGGCCGTCTGCAAGTGTCCCTCCGGCCTGCTGCTGGCCGAGGACGGCCTCACCTGCTCCAACCTGGTCACCTCTTCCTTCCTCCTGCTGCTGTCTCGCTCGACCGTCACCCAGGTAGGGGGGGTCAGCTCACGGTAAAAGTGGCTCGCCGTGAAGTTCAATGCACGTTATGCTGCTTTTGTACGGATTCGGATCGCTGCTCAGTCCTTTGTCACACGCACTTGTGTTTGTGTCTGTCCAGATTCACCTGCAGGCCATGCACAGTGCCGTCAGCCTGAAGGGCTGGCCCGAGCACCTGGCCCTCCTGCTGCCCAGCATGAACGAGGCGGCCACGCTGGACTACTCTCTACGGGAGCAAACCCTCTACCTGGCGGACGCCGGCCAGGCCTCGGTGGGGCTCTTCAAGCTGAAGGAGACGGGCCTGGTGCCCCGGGGGCAGCTGCTCCGCCTCCTGGGGGACGCGGTGACGAGTATGGCTCTGGACTGGGTCACTCTCTCCCTCTACTGGAGCAGCATCAAGCAGCCCAGGCTGCAGGTGACTTCGGCCAGCGGCGCGCACACCGCTGTCCTAATCCGAGACGCCGTAGGGAGCTTGGAGTCCATCGCCCTGCACCCACTCAGGGGGAGGGTTTGTTTTATCAACCTGGTCAGGCAGGAGGGGGGCGGCGCTCAGCCACGGGTGGAGTGTTCCCACATGGACGGGTCCAGGAGACGCCTGGTGTGGGACGGCGCGGTGCGGCCCACCGCGTTGGTCTTTTCCAACAGCGGGAGTGAAATCTACTGGGCTGATATCAGTGAGGAAGAAGGCTGGATTTGCAGGCTTTGTGCCGTTTTGAAAATGAGTTTTGAAAATGAGGTTTGAAATCCAATCATGGGAACACCCGTTTATCCCCCTTGTTTTTCAGGTTCTAGGGTCATTGCCTCGGTCAGGGTGGATGGTTCAGGATTCAAGGCGTTCCAGACTGGAGATGGTCTGACTGCATTTGCCCTCAGTGATGAAATGCTGCTCTGGATGACAGTCAATGGTAATGTTAACCTTTTCTAATGGTCACTGCAAACAGCTGGTGGCCACGTGCAATCCCATGCCACACATCAATCTCACCAGAAGATGGCGCTATTAACATAAAACACAGCAGAGCTGTGTATTTAATATCCAATTTATGTATCGACATTATAAAATCTTATTAACGAGGATCAGATGCATAAAGCTTTATACAATAGCCATCTCGGCACGATGCCTACAGATTAATAGCAATGTTATGTTTAATCTTGCGTCTAATCACTGGCCTTTTTTTGACCTTGTTTCCAGATACAGCCAAATTGTGGTACAGGAATAAACAGCAGGAGCAGATGCTGTGGTTTGAGGTCAACACTGGGCTTGTGAGTATGAGGGCCTACAGCGAGTCCAGCCAGACAGGTATGGGCCCGCGTGCTCACACACACACACACTTCCCTTCACAGCACTACATTGTGATGCGTTTCCTGTTCCTCTCTTTACGTCTTTCTCTCTGTCTCCCTGTGTGTTTGTCTCTGTGTCTGTCTCTCTCCTACCGCCAGGCTCTAACCTCTGTTCTGTTGACAATGGGGACTGCCATCACCTGTGTCTGGCTGCCCCTGGCGGGCGAACGTGCATGTGCGCCCATGACCACCTATCTGTAAACGGTACGCGCTGTGTCCCAGACCAGCTCTGCCTGGCCGGCAGCAGGTCGTGTCTGGATGGGAGCACATGCCTACCCCTGCAGAAGTTTTGCGACAGCCATGTGGATTGTTCCGACCACTCTGATGAGAACTGTGAGTCTGAGTTGAAAAGGAGGACGTCAGCAAATCTGATATCCCTTCAGTCACACTCGATATCTCCTCTTCCTTCAGGCGTTCACCTCAAAACTGAACGGGTAACCAAGACCACACCCCAGCAAGATCCCAGTCCTACCCTTCCCTCTACCTCTGGTTCCTCGAACACCATTACCGAGCAAGATCCCAGTCCTACCCTTCCCTCTACCTCTGGTTCCTCGAACACCATTACCGAGCAGGATCGCCGGGACGACCAGGATCGCCGGGACGACCAGGATCCCATGGACGACCAGGATCGCCGGAACGACCAGGATCTGGTGAGAAACCTGGATGCCCAGCAGTGCGACGCGAGCAAGTGCAGCGGAAACAGAGTGTGTGGGGAGGGCGACGAGGCCGGCAGCTGCGTGTGTAGCCTGGGCTACAGCGGAGAATCCTGTCAGAACCGCCCCTTTCAGGGCCCTCTCTTGTACGGCGCTGTAGCGGCGGGCACAGGGCTGGTTGCACTTGCAGTCCTCGCTTTCATCATCAAAAGACGCAAGGACTCCAGGTAAATGTTTCTGTGGCTCAACTAAATGAAAATGCTAATGTTCTGTCATTCTTGCCCAGAGGGAGCAATAGGACTGGATTTCCTCAATGTCCTTAAATGTTGAAATTTGTGTGCTTGACATTTCTCTTGTCATCCTGTCCTCTCCCAGGAGGGCCAGTCCAGTAGTGAAGGACACTAGTTTGACTGACCTGGAGAAACCTGTGGAGACCGCTGTGGAGACCGCTGTGGAGACCCCTGTGGAGACCCTTGTGGAGACCCTCCCCTCTCAAGCTCAACCCAATGAGACCAACTTCATAGAAGTAGGCAGCTTCTTAAAGTCTGAATTGTGTTGAATATGACAAGTCTAGCATATCTAGTCAGGTGGAGTCAGGTGGCTAAACGGTGAGGTAGTCGGGCTAGTAATCAGAAGGTCGCCAGTTCGATTCCCGGCTGTGCCACATGACGTTGTGTCCTTGGGCAAGGCACTTCACCCTACTTGCCTCGGGGGAATGTCCCTGTACTTACTGTAAGTCGCTCTGGATAAGAGCGTCTGCTAAATGACTAAATGTAAATGTAATCTACCCCTCCTGTGATATCTCACAAATGTTTCTTTTACAGGAAGTGGGGGCCTCCATGGACTAAGAACTGCATGCGTACATGCTTCTGTCAAATAAACTAAAATATATAATTTTTTCAACTCTGTAGTTCTGTGGTTTTAATGTGCATCATTCTGTTCTCCTTTACCCATTTCCTCGGGTAGCGAGTCCACATTTGTCCAGACCTGGGGTCATTAAAGATGTTGATTAACCAGACAGCCCAGCCAAAGCCTGTGTTGATGTGGCACTGCCCTACTTGTTATTGATCACCCCTGTTTGTTAGGGACTGGATGGGTATCCCTGCTAGCTGTAAAGTCAACCTTTCACAAGGACTTAAATTCAAATCTGCAAATAAAATAGCCTTGTTGATTTTACTGAGGTCCAACCACATAATTGAAGAGCATTAATTGCTTGCTCAATGTTGACATCATTAGTCTGGGTCTTTTTCCTGTCAATTTGTGACCAAAATGCCTTGAGCTGTCTTTGGTGGCTTGGTGAATCACAGTTCCTAGCAAATCAAACAACATTGCGTGAGAGAAACTCAAGCACAAAAACAATGACCTTTGCCCTGTGGCCTTAAACATAAAGTATCTTCACAACTATCATCAGGATTCCCGTATCTTGTGACAAACCTTGGAAGTTTTATAAATGAATAGTTGGCTGCATCTCCTTCCATTGGATTATTGATATGGTTTAACCATTTATACCAGGCAGATTAGTTGGATAACTGTTTACAGACAATAAATCCATTAAGCAGCCACATTTCATACAGAAATTCCTGTGGTGAAATGATTCATTGTCTCGTCTCACCTCCAGAGGGCCTGCAGGTGACTAGTTGAAACACATTTAAAAGTGAGAACATTTCATCTACTGTATCCAGTGTACACCCTTGTGAAGCTGTACAGAACAGAGCATAATCCTGGTTTACCTGGACTGTGTTGTAAGAACAGACTGACTTTATACCATCAGACATCAACAAAAGGTAACAGTTCATCTTTTTTGTAGCTCACAATTTTGTAGTGTTCAATTTCCCCAAACCTGATGCTATTTAGTTTAGAATACGTGTTACAGGCTTTTTGTGGAAGTTTTATTTTGGATGTGTGTCTGTGTCACAGAAGGATGGGGATCGTCATCTTTTTCATCTTCCTAATTGGAGTCATTTTTCCAGTAAGTTACGATTTCCTAAAGTTTTCCATTGGGTGATGTGCACATACTACATGCTTTAAAGTGTGTACCTGCCCTTTGTCATTTTTAATCTAACACACATTTGTATAACTATATTTATTTGAGCAATAAACTGGATTTCAAAAAATGTATATCTTAAGCCGTTGCAACAGGTGCAAGGAAGACCGCATCATCTCCGCCAGCTGCTGTGGCCTTCTGCCCCAAAACCTTTGCCCCAGATGGACAGAAACGCTGACAGTGACGACTACACTCCCACCTTCTACTTTGAGGACCCGCCTAGGCCCCGGCCCCCGACTCAGCCCCGGCCCCCTACGCAGCCTCGACCCAAACTACCAGGCCCTGTCAGTCCCCCTGTTAGACCCCCAGGCCCCTTCGTCCCACCATACAAACGCCCGTTGCCTCCTTTCGAGGGTGCTGTAGCCCCTCCCTGTGCTGGCGGTAACTGTGACTTCCTACCCCATCCTTGCCTCACACCCGACCTTGGGACCTCCGTACTGGGAGACGACCTCCCGCTCGTCTTTGTTTTCAGAGCCTCCGACAAAGAACAGCCTCAAGTGTTCTTTCTCCCCCAGGTCCCTGGCGGACCAGGCCAGGGGACTGCTCTCAAGCCGCCCTCGACACCCTATTTGGCATTTCCGGGAGGAGCGGGTGTAGGCACCGAGGGAGGGGTAGCTGGGGGGTTCCAAGGTCCTCTATTTGTGTCCCCAGCTGAGGTAG
Organism: Hypomesus transpacificus; assembly: GCF_021917145.1. Lineage (NCBI taxonomy): Eukaryota > Metazoa > Chordata > Actinopteri > Osmeriformes > Osmeridae > Hypomesus > Hypomesus transpacificus. Next base: position 2,101,559 of record NW_025813837.1, read on the forward strand.
CCAGTGGGATGGACCTTGGTGAGCAGCACAGGGAGGTACTCGGCACATTCTTGGGTAATGGAACTGGGTCTGGTGGTTCTCAAATCATCATCTACCCAGGGCTCATTATTCCAGTCACTGAGGGCGGCCAGTCAGGCAGCGGTGCGCAATTCCCAATTGATCCCACCATGACTTTCCAAGAGAGGGGGGAACCTTCTATTCTTGGATTTCAAGGGAGGGAATAGTGATTTTACGTATTGGGGTGAAGGAGTTTTGAAAGGTGTTTCCCTTGTTTGCAAACAGATGTGGAAACGCCTTCTTACCTTGAGGGGTGACATGCTTAGCAACAGTGGTTAAGTGGTCCTCTGCCAGGATGAACCCTATTGTAATTACCTTTGGTATTTCGAACATGAAAAGGTGTATATATTACTAATGTATTGAAATACATGGGTTTTGTCTCTCCCCTCTGTTGCTTTGGCTGATGGTAGTTGGGTGTTTACATTGAATACCGCAAAATGATTATTACTGTGTGGTAGAAATAATCTATTAGGTAACTTCGATTTAAGTTTCAACCAATTGTACAATGCTGCAACAGGTTTGCAGCTTGCTGTGGGCAAATGTGTAGTCGTTCAATTTTTTTTCATTTTCGCTCAAGTTAATATGAGAGTGATATTGCTTGTGGTTTGATGGTTTTAGAGTCAATCTTATTCGTCAATGTAATGACTGTACTTAGCCTGGGGTCACAAAAGAACTAAAAGTGTCTAAAATTATGCAACTATCTGTCATTGTTGACAGTAAAACCACAAAAACATGTTTACCAAGGTTAGTGCATGTAAACAACATTGTCTTTTTATGTGTCAGTGGGCTTAAAGGGTTTTCATACTTTTGATGTTGGTGTATTCAGTTTAAGAATAAAGACTAATTACCATGGAAACAAGAAAGAAAATACTGTTATGGAGCGAGATTTGTGGTTCTCACACACCCAAACTAAGATATAAAAGTCTCGATCTCATCAGAAACGGAAGATCTGTTCATATTCTGCAGTATAAGAAGAAACACAGCACATAACGCTGTTTCTTGGAGTATCCCAATTTGATGTTCAAGAGTGGAGGCTACTCTCACTGATTGAGGTAATATGTTTTTGTTTATCAGAGAAAATTGCTAGAAATGCCAAAGCCAAGACTTGAATACACACTTTTACTTGGAACACCATCAGTCAATTTGAAGCTCATGTTCTCATCTTTTACTTATTCTTCCAGAAAAGACAATGGAGACTCTGATGACCATATTTGGGGTTGTCTGTGCCATTGCTGTCACATCCTCCAAACCTGTAAGAGTGCGTTTATTGTCTTCATGTAAAATCTGCTGATTTGAAACGTTTATGCTTAACCTGAAGCTTAATTTCCATCATGGAAACAGGTCAGTCTGTATGGATTGCAGTGGACGGCTATGATGACAGGAAACATAGTAACTTCCTCATCCGAATCCAATGAGTCCAACTCTTCCTCAGAGGAGACTGAAGGTGGAACTCCCCCTCCTTTAACCACCCTCCCACCAATCAGAGACGAGACCCACCCACCAGACGGTCAGGAAGAACTGGACTCATCAGACAGGGAAGGTGAACTGCCCTCGTCCGACCAAGTCTCCCAAACCACATTCGATTCGGACCCCTCAGTCTTGCCAGACAGTGACGTTTCACAGACCTCGACTGACATTGGGGAATCGAACGAACCCGTACAAACATCCGTTGGCACAGACGAGCCCCAGACATTCGATAGGGATGGTTCCCTTCTTCCCACTCTCTCACCACTTCCAGAGACAAACGTTTTACAAGATCCAGCTCTCACGGACGCTCAGTTTCCCCTCGATCTCGATGGCATAGCAATAACAGTTCTCGAAACAATCGACTCCACGACACACCAGGCTCACCCTGTGGACCTCACTCCTCCTCCAGCCCCTGTCATCCTCAAACCAAGGCCTCTGCCCGTGTCTGCTGTGCCTTTCCAGCTTCTTCCTGCAGGGCCCACAGAGGCTCCCACTGAGGCAGCATCTTGTTTCTTTGTGGACATCACTACCCCTGTGCCCGGCCCTGCCAGAGGGGACAGCATTTAAGACCTAACTGGCACCTTGCGTAATACCGAATACATGTAACTGCAGTTCATTGCATTGTTTCCAAACTTAATTGATATGGTTACTTTATGCTGTGCATATTGTTAAACGGAGTTGACACACCAGAAGGTACCTTGAGACTAGGTCTAGACTGTATTGATTGGTCACTGCTTGATTTTATTAGCTGTTTTATCATGGATTGTTGAAAAGCTGCACTATTTCTCCAATAGTAATAGCCAAATTTACTTGACACCAAATACTGGTTTTACTATTAAAATGTTTAATTTGACATTTTTGTTTAAATACATAAATAATACAAAAGAATGCACTGCATGAAATGTTTGTCCACGTGTTATTTATTTTTGTACCTGCAATAGTAAATATCACCAAATCATAAGACTTGCATCAACCATTGACACCAGGGCAATATATTTAAACACCATCTCACACCTCTAAAGCAACCATACCAACAATTCCTAATTATTTAGTGTTACTCATTTAATACACATTCAAGCATCAAATGCTACATAGTTTAAATCTAATAATTTTGAGCTAAATTACCTGAGTTTCACACATACACAAGTGTTTTTTAAATATATATAATGTGTAATCCCATTCATGTTGCAAAATGTCAAGATTTTCCTGGTAAGCCATGCATTGAGACAGGTCTCGTCAATCAGCAGTGAGGTTAATATAATTGATGCCACATACACTCCAGAAAAAATAATTATAAATATTCCTTTCCAGTACTCAACAACAATATTTAATCAAATGCCTTTTTCTTTTTTATACACCCTTGCCTTCAATACATATTGACAAGACATTATGTTCAATGCAAGAGTGGTTACTGTATGAAAAATATATTGAAGAAAAAATCTGTATTCTACCTTTAGTCATTTTAAAATGTATAAACATACACCATTTAGTACTGCTGTTTAAGGGGACAAATAGACGAACATTTAAGGACATTAGACCTTAAAAGCACAACTGGACATTTTGGATTGAGCCAAATAGACTTAAAGGTCTTTAATCTTCAGAAAATGGGATTGTTGAGACAGGGAGACAAAGGGGAAACAAGTGCTTAGTCTAGCGGACTAGGATGGATTGCCAATGTGTCATCACTGAGACTGGTCTCCTGCTCTGGCTCTGGTTGGTGCGGTTGTTGTTGTTCTTGTGGTTGGGCTGCTCGTTCCTGGGTGTGCTGCATGAGACCTCCATCCTGGGCCGTGTTGTAGGAGCCACAGCCCCCACACTTCATGCCCAGGACATGGAATGGAACTGTACAGTGGGCCTGACAGTCATTACATATGATCTATGACAGGAAAGAGACAGACAGAGGAAGGAAAAACAAGGGAAGAAGAGACAAAATGATATCAAAAGGTAGAAATACCTCAGTGTTTCCCAATCTTAAAAAACAATCCTCTCTAAAAACAAACCTAGTCAAATCTGTCTAGACATGATTGCCATTCTCCCAGGATAAAATGATCCTAAATGGGTGTATCACCTTCACAGTAGCATCCTGGTATTCAGTGGGCATAGGGGACTGGTCAATCTCTAAATCCATCATTTCCCAGTGTTCCTCCATGTTCCAAGCAGAGTGCATGCAGAGCGGGCAGCGATACGCACTACATAGGAGACATGGATTTGAGTCACCAGGAAGTAGATATCGAGGCTAAAGAAAACACTTAGAGTTCCCCATAAATGATAATGATTCACTGGCAGAATGTCTATTGAGAAGGACTATGATAATTACCCTGTTCTGACCATGTCATCAAAGCATGTCCTGTAGAGCACAACCAAACCATGTTAGCATCTAGTTAAATGGATCTCCCCGATGATGCAACTGTTTATGCACAGTTGAAAAGAAATTCAATAAAGAGATGTGAACTGTTTATGGTAGGTCATACTTATGCAGAAGATGCCCGCAGGGAAGAACGTGGGCTCCTATCCTGGATGTGTGGATATCCTGAGGAGAGAAAATATAACAGTATGCATAAGAGAGAAAATATAACAGTATGCACTGAGAGGAACTGCCAGACTGGCTGACACTAGAAACGCTATCACCATTCCTACCTATTATTTCCTTACCTCCATACACACTGGGCAGTTCTGTCTTGAAACATTTTCTACACACTTGAGATAAACAAAAGAGATTCAAATTAGGTCATTCACAATGTATCCATTGTTTGTAAATGGATAAATACATTTGGATAATCACCTTGTGGTTCCCTCGCATTTCACTTGCTAAACAGAGGTTGCACTTTTGACAGTGGAAATACTTTTCTTTTGGGCCAATCCTGCAGGCAAGTACAATAATAGTTATTATTCTGTTCTGATGATTAATTTATTAAGTGTGGTTAGATTAAATGTTTCTTACCTGCAAATTCCACAGGGTTGACAGTGATACTGTTTTTTATCCTTATCAAACAAGTGGCAGATATCACAATAGTAATCCCCAAATTTCACATTACACTCCTGGCAAGTTTGGTGTGCCTAAAGGAATAACAGAAACGGCACTTTAACATCAATAAGTAATTAATCAGTGTAGCTCTGCCCTTGGGCTGAAAATACACAATTAACTATAGCTTTTCACATTAGCGTTGGGTCCATGGAGATTGCCTGGGTTTGTCCTAGTTCGCAATGTGTGAATTATACATCATGATGCAGACAGTGTATTGAAAGAATACGCAACTCGTGCCCAACAACACTATGACCTGCACCTACCTCCTGCACTGTAAGACAATGAGAGCACTGGACCTCTTTAACCTGGAAGCGGTCCATTTCATGGTCCTCTTTTGCATCGTGGCACAATCGACAGACGTATAATTTGCCACAGCAAGGTGCCTGAGGGGAGGGAGAGTAAGAGTTACAGAGCAATCGTATCCAGCTAGACTTTAAAACGACACAATACTGTACAAGCGGCAGTAGCTATTGGAGTTTTAGATAAAGCTAGATCTAACTAGATGTCTATATGAATGACATGTCTTGAAACAAAAATTTCTGATGTCCAATTTAGCATCATGCATAGCTAGATATATAAATTAATTCATACTGCCAAGGCATGGGCAACTAGATAACCAATTCTTCTTGAAAGAATCACAATTCTTCATGTTTTTCTTCCAACTAGCACTCTTGTCTAATGTAGACCAGCCAGCCAGTTAGCCAGCTAGCTGATGCTAGTTAGCACGAAGCGTTAAAATGTTGCCGCGAGTGAAAATAAGCACATGTTCAGAAATATGAACATATGGTGTTTTCTTAGATAACGCAAAGGAATTGTAAGCAGTTCTGCATAAATTACACAAGTAGCTAGTTAGCTCACTTTCATCAAACAGCTGCGCACGTAATGTTCACAACCATCTGGGGTAGCCATTTTTCCCGATTGCACGTCTTCTTCTTGTTTTCAGCTTGATAGAACTAACAACTGATAGAGACGGTAACTACTGCCATCTAGTTGCTGGATGTTGCTTTTGCCAAATCATTCGAATCACTTGCTTAGGCTATACATGGACTTTTAATCACCTACATTTGTTCAGTTTGTGCAGTAAATCTTGGGGCAGATGACATTAACCCTGACTCTAACTCTGACTAGAGTAAAATATTTTCAGTTAACCGTTATAAAAACATACAAAGAGTTTGTCTCTTTCAGTTGTTAACAAATCGTTCTGGCCTATGTTAGAGGTGCTCCGAGGTGCTCCAACTCAAGACACTTTGAATTTGACCATGACACAGGGTACTGTAATGAATTGGACAGCCATGACCGTTGCTCCTTAGCAAACAGACCACAGCACGTCTGTCTGCGTAGAGTAGATTAAATCCTTTGGGCTATTAGTCATCTGTCCTCCTGAGATGATAAAGCGTCTTTAATCTGGTGGAGTGGGATTGGGAAGCCCTTGAGAAAATCGAATTATTTGGGGTGCAAAACACACCAGCCCATTTCTGTTAATGCTATCACGACTGCAGGATGTATACCATGATAGAGAGCAGCTCCCCAACATAGACTTTGCTTTTCTCAAATAAACAAAAGTATTCTATATTAAAGTGCAGTCATGATGGAAATATCAGAATTGAAATAACCATTTGACTACGGCCTTGAGGAGGCCCATGGAAACCACTGTATAGAAGGATACACAGTTATATTACTGTAGATCTCCAAACCAATTAAGCATTATTGCCTTCCAAATCAACTACATGCACCAAATTATTTTAAACAAGTTCATTGTTTTCAACACACATTTAGATGCCGAATTCAAGCCTGGTTCAATAGCATCCATATACATCTTCCTTGTTAATCCTCAGTGGAATCGAACAGAGTGCAGTTATAAAAATGGCTTCTTTTCAGTTGACTTGGTAACGAATGAAAATCTTAGTTCACACGCTTAATTCTCTTGACACACTACCGTGACAGTCCAGGGAGTGAGAGATTTATTCAAATGACATGTCAGTAAGTAAGTCCTTAATTGTTTTAACCTATTAACACTGTTAGCAGCAGTGGAGGATGAAACAGATATAACTCACGCACAAGATTACATCTGGTTGAATACACCTCTCATACAGCATGTCAATTGGGCATTCAGAATTCCTTTTCAAAGCAAGAATTATGTTTAGCAAACTAAATATTTGAGTGGTTCTTCTGATTGGAGCTTGTGAAGACATAAACTCTTTATGGAAATGTTATTGATACCTCATAATTATGTTTCTGTTTGTTGGTGTTGGTCTTTGTCTGTGCTTGTGATGTCCTGTATCAATAGAGCTGGTCGAAGTGTTGACCACGAGTGTTGTGTGAGAATGCTTCACACGAACCCCTCTACCCCCCCCCCCCCCCACCCCCAATTACCCCTTACACAATAAGTAGTCTACTTTGTAATTGGATAATGCCCTTATCCTTGTTTAACATGACACCCTCATTGTTCCCAAAGGGTGGAATTGTGTTTAATTTTTATGTGTCAAAAAGGGCAATATTATTAATTTTGTTGAATTATTAATGTGGACTGGAAAAGCAATCATCTATAGCTGAGCAGAAACAAGCTACCTTCTTTTGTCCCCTGGACTTGCGAGCCATCAACTAATCTTCACATTCCTATAAGACATGGGATTACTAAAAGATTACTGAACAGGGCACAATGCTTTGCTAGCGTTCATATTGCACATGCTCAGCAATATCTCTGCACAAGCATACATGTTATTTGACTGCCAATCACACCATAGCACATTATAAATACCGTGCTTTTACATTTAAAATGATTTAACTCTATTCTCTAAACTGATACATTTGTTATTTGCTGTCAAACTAATTAAGCATGGCATTAAATCATGTTTCAAAAAGGTAAATAAGCTTTTTATTCCAAAATAATCTTTAAAGAGCATCCAAGATGACTGTTATAGAATGCATTGTTTAGGTCCCTGGCCAACACTTTGGCCACCCACAAACCGCTGAGTGAGTCGGTTTGAGGAAGTAAATCGACGAGGGAGGTTCCATAAGACATGTCATACGACGACGTCACAAGCAGCCAGACTTCTAGGCAAGAGATAAGAGCATTTAAATTCCCTGTAAGTACATGGATCCTCTCAGTCAGCAACATTAATGGGGCTGTGAGGTCTCCTGATCACATCCTTTGTCCTTTACTGAGGGGGTTTTTAGAGGGGAGGAATACTGAGCGGTCTGAGAAGGCTGTCTGCTGTGTAACCCAGGGTGTTAACATGGGGAGCACCAGCAAGGTGCTAAACCTATGGAACAGAAGACAGAGCCTCTTCCCCAACTACAAAGTCACCGGGCCGGAAGATGCCCCACAAACTTCTGAGAATAGCTCCTTGCCGTTCGTCAAGGACTGCTGCATGAAAGAATGGAACTCCATGCAAGAGCTGAGCAGAGACATCTACGACATCTACGCCGAATATGACGACGAGGATGACGACGGTAGAGTGTCCTGTGCCGTTTCCAGGCTTTCCTCCCCAGCCAGAAACTACATGCTCAACATCAACGTCGGGGGAAAGCCCTATCAGATAGCATACCGGGTGGCTGCCAAGTACCCCAAAACCAGGATAGGTCGTCTGGCCACCTACACAGACCACAACAAAAAACTTGACCTGTGCGACGACTACACAGTGAAAAACAACGAGTACTTCTTCGACAGAGACCCGGACGTCTTCAACAACATCTTCACCTTCTACCGAACGGGCGTCCTGTGGATCAAAGACGAACTGTGCCCCCGCAACTTCCTGGAGGAGATCAACTACTGGGGGGTGAGAATCAAGAACACCCACCGCTGCTGCCGGATCTCCTTCGAGGAGCGCCAGGACGAGCTCAACGAGCAGCTGAAGATCCAGAGGGAGCTGGAGGCCGAGGTGGAGATCGAGGAGAACGAGGAGCTCTTCCGGGGCATGTTCATGGGCCACGAGCGCCGGATCATCTGGAACTTGATGGAGAAGCCCTTCTCCTCCATCCCGGCCAAGCTGATGGCCCTGGCCTCCAGCCTGTTTGTCTTGGTGTCCCTGGTGGCCATGACCTTGAACACCGTGGAGGAGATGCAGTTCAAGACCCATGCGGGTCTCCCCAGCGGAAGAACCTACTTTGAATACGTGGAGTCGCTCTGCATTGCCTTCTTCACGATGGAGTATCTCCTACGCTTGGCCTCCACTCCGGATCTCCACACCTTTGGCAGGAGTGTCCTCAACACTGTGGACCTGGTAGCCATCCTGCCTCAGTACGTGCAGCTGGGTTTGGAGTGCTTTGACAAGCAAGCAGACATCAAGCACGAGAGCGACATGAAAGCGGTGGGCCAGGTAGGAAAGCTGGGCCAGGTGCTACGGATCATGAGGCTGATGCGCATCTTCCGGATCTTGAAGCTGGCGCGCCACTCCACGGGACTGAGGGCTTTCGGGTTCACCCTGCGCCAGTGTTACCAGCAGGTGGGCTGCTTGTTTCTCTTCATCGCCATGGGAATCTTCAGCTTCTCCGCCATGGTGTACACGGTGGAGCATGACGTTCCTCAGACCAACTTCACCAGTATTCCCCATGCTTGGTGGTGGGCAGCTGTGAGTATACCTCTTGTTTCCGAAACCCAGAAGGCCTCTATGTGGTTACTTTGCGATGAGGCTGGTAAACACAGACCATTCCTCGACTCTGACCACTGAAATACTGTAGAACTATGCACTTCTTGTTCTAGATCCATGGTCTTCTGTTTTGCATGTCCTGTGTCATGGACAAAGGGTCTAAATGCAAAATGTTATGTCATTTTTCAACTCGAATCGTAACTGAAAGAATCTTGTGTGGTGAACTTGAACTGGATCACACTGTTCCAGTGAGCTCTCTTCTTTCCACAGTCGTATACAGCAGTTATATTATTCACAGTAGAATTTGGAGTCAACCAACACTTTCATTAACGCTGGGGTTTCTAATGACCAGTGTTGTTGTATTTGTAACAAGATTTAAAGTAGAAAAACCAAACTCTCAAGCTTGTCTCATTGCTTATCTTGACCAGTTAATGCACAGACGCGTTTCGGCCTAAGCCATCGTCAGTGTGTGCATTTGTAACAAGTACACCTGTGTCGTGGGCATACAGTGAGTCACGTAGGCTGCACTACCCCTAATGACCTTTGACCTTTACCTGTCCCCTGTAGGTCAGCATCTCCACGGTCGGTTACGGGGACGTTTATCCAGAGACGCTTCTGGGACGCCTCTTTGCTTTCTTCTGCATCTCTTTTGGGATCATCCTCAACGGCCTTCCTATCTCGATCCTCTTCAACAAATTCTCAGACTATTATTCAAAGCTCAAGTCCAATGAGTACACAGCGAACATGAAGAACAGGGGTAAAATCAGATTTTCCAAAAGGATAGTGAGAAAGATAACGATATGTTGTGGAAACACTCACAGTTGAACAAGACTTAAAGAGATTTCCCAGCCTCAGTAAAATACAGTAATACAACGAAAACTGGATCGAATATGCCTACCTAGAAAAAGTTCCTGATTTGAACTACATTGGCTAAGGTAACTGAGCAATTGTGCTGCCTGATCTGATAGGTGAAAGGTCAGATCATGTATCTTTTGTACTACACCTTTCTTTGAATAATGACTAATAATTAATGACTTAACAAGTCCCTGTTTTCTACCAAAATGTACTTTTCTGCTCACATGCTGCTTTTTGTTTGCCTGGAAATGAATGAAATAAATCTTTTTCTAACACGTCATCTTTGAATTAAAGCTTTGTATTGGGTTACATAATATAGCATGTGATAAGGAAAATGACAGAAATATGGTAATCTGTCCCATCTCTGAAGTATTTTAGACACACTGACGCGTCTAATAAAATGATTTAGGTGTCAGCGTTAAATGACACCCTGACACCTTGTGTTAAATGACACCCTGACACCTTGTGGTGAAAATAAAAAAGTAAAAAGAGGCGTCACTGTTTTCCCGAAATGCTCTTCGCAGGGAAAGTGACCTCTGTTGTGAAGCTACATTGAAGCAAGCTAAACAGCCAGATTCAGCAGAAAAATGGTCCCTCCAGTACAAGTATCACCGCTTATCAAGGTTTGTGTCACTAAAGCGTTATTCTTTCCTTTTGCAATTGCAAAGTCTTAGAAATTAATACATTTCGTTAAGATTTACTGCCCAATTTGCTCGCTCTAGAGCTTGATGGTACGAAAGGTAGATACTGCAGCCAACGTGCAGGCATTAAATTACATGCATGAAATCTTGGCCAGTATAACATTGAAATCTACCTTAAATGTTGCCAACAAACTAAACGTACTAAAACAGTTTTTCAGTCTGTAGCTAGACTAGCTAGTTTCACACCCTCTTATGTAAAACTAGGCCTAGTAATACTTTGACGTTTATTTCTTTGCAGACGGCCAGATACTCCGCTCTCATAGCTGGCATTATCTATGGCAAGCGACGATATGGTAAGTTGGTGTCCAGAAGCAAAACATAGTCATTGACATCACGTATGATTACATTTTAAAGCTAACTAGCCAGCAAAGGTCGTAAGGAGGTAAAATGTCGCTAGTTTAGGCGATGTCGAATCGCACCGTACAGAATGTATGCTAACTGACTTTGCAGACAGCAATGCTCTATTAACAAGCATAGACTGTAAAAAGAAATGGTCTATGGTAACAAGTCTAGCAGATATATTTTACATTTTACTTACAAGAATGCACTCAATGGAAGTGAAAAATAACTCAAAACAATAGCCAATGTCAAAGGAAAAGTGTTCTCGGCAATTTTGCAGACATACATTTTTCACATTTCTCAATCAATGCTAATGGAGATTTGGTGTTCCAGGATCAAAGCTTGGCCAAGCAAGGACACATTTTCGTTTAGATTTAAGACAATTTCCAAGCGTAAAATCCTCAACTTCATAACATATTGAATTTCAGATGAATTGAAGCCCATTGCAGCAGAAGAAAGACGTGTGGAAGAGGAGGAGAAGAAGATTCGTGTAGAGAAGGAGCGTATTGCTAAAGAGCTTGCTGAAGGTCTGTTTATTTGACCAGGAATACTCACTTTTCACATTTAAAGCATTTTTCATAAAGACATAGGTCATTATAGACAACATAAAGTTTCCATGTTCTAAATACTGAACTTGTGTCATGTAAAATCATACCAGTTGCTCATGTTTGAGGTGTCAGTTTAGTTGGTACTTGAAACTTGACCTCTTTCTCTGTTCTCTCTACAGCCAGTGAAGAATCCATTTTGAAATGAGAAGCTACAAGAAGTCATTTCTTTGGGAAGGTCAATTTATATACTAACTGTTTTTCCTTTATGGAAACCCTCTTTTTTTTCCTTTTTTGAAATCCATGGTCAAACATTCTCTGTCACACTTACCTCAAATCCCCTTTTTGTGCCAGAGAAGATGGTGCTCAGTATGCATTTACATGGAATGTAAAATAATGGCTTATTTGAATCCATCTTTTGAAGTTCACATTTGTACCCATGACAACGTCTCATAAATGCACAGTAATTATATGGAAAATTGGTGTATTGGTGTCTTTTATCCATGTCATTCGTTTTCACTATAAATAGACTGTCCTGCTATGTCATGTAATGATTGAAATGAGAATTTGAAATAACTTGTTTCAGAGATGCAAGGTCTCTGGTTCAGGGTTATGTTTCGGATGCAAAAAATCACAACCGTTTACTGTTATTTGCTGCTACAACCTCCAAGTAGGAATAAAATATAATTTTTTGACATGGAAACCTTTGACAAGTTACGCCATCACATAAGCCTATGAATATTGTCCAGGAGCAGGTCTGTCACTTCCAAGGACGCCATCTGACCATCACAAAACTGTTCAGTACCGTGGAAAGATCAGCTATATTAGATATTAAGATCACCATGTTAGTCTTGTGTGTGTATATATTTAGATCAGGGATGATGGACGGGGTGTGTGACAGGCCATGTGACTCAATTGACATGTCCACTTGTGGATTATTTAAGGCATCACTCAAAATTCATCCCATTTTCTGTTCCGTTGTCTAAGGAACAGTTTCAATTAGTTTTAGTGTGTATGATCCAAATGTTGTCACTGTGACGGGGTTAATGACTTGTCAGACAGTAAGTTTGGTTTGTGTTAAGCAAAGATAGTCTCGTGTTCCGCCTAATTAATCACCTGGTCCGGTCACTAATTAATCACCTGGTCCAGTCACTAATGCGCTTCAGTTGTCTCCTGCTCGGGAACGTTTTGTTTGGGATTACAGGTACAGACTACGGGGGTATTTCAGTTCAGGATGCAGCACAGTTACTTATCTCTAAACAGCTGAACATAAACTCCCACGTACCTCAGTCCTCCAACAACACGTGTTTTCATTCACATGCTGCACAAAGTCCAACTCAGAAGATTATGCGACTGGGAAATATGCAGACACAAACACTATGTTGTTTGTTACCAAGAATGGGAACTCCTAATGCCAAAAGGAAAACCAGCACTTTAGATTTCCTTATTAATGATGTTACGATATTTTTGGGGGTTTGCAAAGATTCCATTTGAGTATTTTCTCATTAAAAGAATATAAAAATCAGTAGTATACTCACCAAACAAATATATTATTGAGTTGGGTCTAGACATTCAAAGTAGTCCCTCATATTTCATAAAAAATAATTTCTGTCTATTCTCATGACTTCCTTGTGACAGGCGAAAGGTATGATTGAATAATAATTGGTCTTCATAATAAAGAAGGTTTATAACTTATTTGTCCTATACATCATTTTCAAAGTGTAAACCAAAAGCATTGAGGACAACTGAGGGCAACAAATGTAAACATACTGATTGTTCTGTTGAGAACCTTACGCAGTGATCTGTTGCCTAAAATAAAAATGTGTTACTATGTGTGACAGACTTGGCATCGTGAGGGTGTCCCTAAAGTCAACAATTACCCTCGACATGTGCTTTGTCTCTGTATAGACTATTATATAGCCCCTCTACAATTACATAAAGCCATTTCCATGGTGGTCAACAGTCTAACAGCTTACGGTTGGGATTTTGTTAAAAGGATTAGCGATAAGATTTAAACCCCCCATTTAGGCTCCCAATGTGAGCCTAAATGGGTATATAAGGATCCTGGCCAGACACCTCACTTCACTTGAAAAACAACACAGCTTCAACGTCTTACTACCTGCTACATGCTCAACCTATCCAGGTAAGTTCCTTTTTTGCAGTGTGTTTGCTGAAAGTCTTTTTCGTTTTTATTGTTTACATCTGTCATTCATCGTGAGATCTTGCGATGAAACGCGACTAAAAGTCTTATACTTATGTAAAATGCCACGGTAAACCAAATCGTTTTTTTTTAGAGAAAATGTACTCTGTCTACGGCGTAGTATAGTTGCGTACCACTCATCCAGTACCAGTCCTAATGGCTGTGTCTCTCCATCAGAATGGACTACAGCATGTTTGCCCTGGTCCTCGTTCTCCTGGCCTGCATCGAGCAGAGCTGGGCCACCTGTGTGGTGGACAGCTTCACCGTCAAACAGGACTTCGACCCCAAGAGAGTGAGTTCCCACCGCGTCCATTCACCGTCCTCACCCTTCCCAACCTTGAAGGAAACCGTCTCTAATACAAAAAGCTTTGTTTGTGTCCGCATTGCAGTATGCAGGGAAGTGGTACGCTCTGCAGAAGAAGGACCCGGAAGGCCTCTTCCTCCAGGACAACATCTCTGCTGAGTACACCATCGGTGATGACGGCTCCATGGTCGCCTCCTCCAAGGGCAGAGTCACTCTCTTTGGGTAAGAGCCTCTCGGGGTTTCTCAAGAGGACTAGGCACCCTCTCATCATTTCTCGTCAAGTAAACTGAAAAGCCTGAAATGTTTATGTCTTTTTCAAATGTCCTTTGTAGATTCTGGGTTGTGTGTGCTGAAATGGCAGCCCAGTACTCTGTGCCTGAGCCTGCTAACCCTGGCAAGATGTTCATGAACTATCAGGGCCTGGCTAGCTACCTGTCCAGCGGAGGTAAGTCTTAGGAACATAACAAACACAAAAAATCGCAATGTACTACTCTAGTTGTTTTCACTTAAGACACACTCCTCAGGGAAGAATCCACACAGACAATCATTGCCCTTCTCCTTCCCGTTCACAGGCGACAACTACTGGGTCATTGACACCGACTACGACAACTACGCCATCACCTACGCCTGCCGCACCCTGAAGGACGACGGCAGCTGCGAGGACGGCTACTCCCTGATCTTCTCCCGTAACCCCCGCGGCCTGCCCCCCCCCATCCAGAGGATCGTCCGCCAGAAGCAGGAGGAGATCTGCATGGCCGGCCAGTTTGAGCCTGTGCTGCAGTCAGGTGGGTGACCCTCCCCGCGTCTCACCCGGGTCCTCGGGGACACATTTACATCCAGTCATACTGTGTAGGTCATCACGAGTACAGATGCACAGTGAATCTGTTTGTTATGGCTGGGAGGGCCAGACAGCCTGTCCGACATTAAGTGCATAACCCAGACCCTAATCTTGCCTACCATGGCTGGTTTCGAAATGGGTCAATTTCTGCCTGAGTGCGTAATGTGCTTCTCTAATCCAGCTTTCCTTTCTCTTCCTCCTCCAGGCGCTTGCTAAATATGTCCTCCATAGACGCTTGCTGTTCCGTCCAGCAGCATGCTGGTCGGGGCAGAGAGAACGGCCGAAGAGGGAAGTCTTAATGGACACTGGGGTATTGTTAGTACCAAAACGTTAACTTTGACCAATCTTCTGTTAAAATGTTGAAAGATCTGGTAATTGCAATATTAAAAGACCCCCTGGTGAGTAGCACTACAACTGATGCTGTGTGAATATGCTGAGCATGTGATGCATGCACCAATCAAATGAACTGAGTGTTACGGTTCTTCGTGTGAATGTGGTGATAGAATCCACCATAGCACTGTAACAATGGCGTTTCCCTCCTTTCATTGTAAAATTGTGTCGGTGACAATAAATTTTGTAAAGAAACTTCTGAATGGTCAGTTGTTCCTGCAAACACGCACAGAACATTTGACAAAATGATTGTATTTATTGATAAAAAAACATGATAAAAAAAAAAAAAAACGGCATATTTATAAAAGAAGCGAACCGACAATGTCTAATATCGCAAAACAGTATTTATGTCAATGGACAAATACTATCACTGTAAGACATTTGTTTGGTCAAAAACCTTCAGCGGCTGCTGTTGGACTGTTACTTAGTGTGCCTCTGAGTATCTCTCCCTGAGTGAATACTCCCCAGGACGCCCCCAGTAGTCCACGGCCCTAACCCTGTAGACACCGCTCACCTCCCGGGTCTCTACGCAGGAGAGAAGAGAAACAACAAACACCGATGTCACTCTTATCGTCTAAAACCGGGAAGAACTGGAAGGTTCTACAGGTGGAGGGGAGGGTTCCTTGTATACGTGTTGTATGTTCTTACCTGGTGAGAACACATATGAGATGAAGATGGAGTCTTTGGTGTTTACTCTGAAGAAGGTCTTCTGATCTTGGGACAACTCCACCTCATATGTCTTGATGCATCTATGAATAAAACAGAAAAGGTTGCTGACTGGTTCATGTTATAGATGACAAGGACAGGTAGGAAATAACCAAATAAATATTAAAAGGCCAGATACTTACTTTGAATTGACACAATGATCTGACCATATGACCAGGACTTGGCCCTTGGTGATGCCAATGAATCGCAATCCATTAACCTTACAGGGTTAAAAACACTATTAGATTTGACCTATTACACAACCAGTCAGTAACAGACCAACCGACTTCTAATGGATCCATTCACCTACTGACAAAACATCATGTTATCAGACCCCCAAAATATCTAGGAGACAATGTAAATGAGCACAATGTAGAGCTTGGATGCCCAGAGCGTGTTGGCACCGACCTGGTCTGGCACAGCCCCGGGCTGGGCACACACGTGGAGCAGGAGGACGGAGGGCACAAGGAGCTTGACCTTCAGGGTCAAAGTGCCTCCGACAGGCACAGGCAAGGGTCCTTCCATCACCGGGTCCTAATCACACAACACACAGCCTGTGAGGTCACATCAGGTGAGGTCACATCCTGAGACGGCCATCATTCGAGTCATTGGGATAATCCGAGCGAGTGGAGACTTAATCTTGTTGACGCAGACAACTGATGATCTGTTCAGTTGTCTGAGAATGAGGGTTGTTTGTTTTGTCACCTCCATGCTCCTGAGTCGTCTGAACTGCTCTGGGGTGGGGTAGTCAGGGCTGCCCATGCTCTGCCACAGCTGGTAGGGATTGGTTACGTTGTTGTCCAGGTAATAGGTCACGTACACAAGACCTGGAACCGACAAAAGACAGATGAATAACTTACAGGAGCAGCAATATGATTGTGGATGGAAAACAATCTGGGAAAGGTGACTTCAATTGGAATCCAAAAGGCTTCAACACTGTATGGCCCTGTGAATAGTGTCTGAGCACACTCCATATTGCTCTGCCCACCCTTGTGTGCTGGAAGGGCCTGGAGGGACACAGAGAGGTGGTCCGTGGAGGTGGAGGTGCTGTTGTCATCGCTGTTGTAGACCAGCACTGTGGTCTGCCAGGTGTCCGAGGTGCCGGGCACGAAGGGGGCGTGGGTGCTGGCCAGGACCCCCACGGTGCCGTTGACAGACCCTCCCTCTGCCGCCACCTGAGTGAACACCTGGGTCTCCCCTTACACCCCAACCAGAAAACAACCAGTTACATCTATCTGTGGCACTTCACAACTATCCTACAGTCATCATACTGCATCTGCGAAGATCCAATGACTTTGAATTGACTTGAGGAACGCTTGGTTTGTACCCTTTTAAACCTTTCGCGCAAGCACCGCGGCCCAAATCAAATGCACCTCAAGTAGTCCAAATACATTTTCCTTCTCCCGTAGAGTGTGTGAGTGTGTTTGGTATTAGCCACCTAGCAGAGCCAGCAGGCCCATGACGGTGAGCACAGGCTTCCTGAGCAGCTGAATGTGGGGCGGCTGGGTGTTGTTGACCTGGAAGCGGGCTGTCAAGGTGCGCTGGGTGAAGGGGTGCGGGTGGTAGCTGAGGAAGGCGTTGTCGTTGCTCAGCAGGGTGTAGTTGATGGTGTTGTTGCGGTCAGCCAGCAGCAGGTCCTGGTGCTGGGAGATAACCTGGACAGCAGGTGAAAAGATGGAGGGTATAGCTCAGTGCTTAGAGCATTGGACTGCAGATTCAAAATCCCCCCCCCAATGTCTTCGATAGAATGATCTGCTACATCAAGACATTACATATTGATACTTTACGTGAGGAATGCCACTGCATGCACATGCAGCTTAGTATACCTCACTTGTACCCAATACCCCTGGAGTGACTGCCTAGCAGTACCATGGACAGCTCTACTGACCTACCTTGACCACCATGGCAGCGTAGGTAACGTCGGCCCTCCAAGGCTGGGGTCTGGACCAGCCCACCAGGGGGTCTGCCTCGTCGTTGTACACAGGCAAGGCCCGGAAGCTAGGGAACCGCTCCTGGATCTCTCTCACAGTCTGGATCTCCTGTTGCATGATGGGTAGGGAATAGCCTCCCCCCTGTACGACAACAATCCTTCAGTAATTTTTTTGGGGGGGGGATTCCTTGTTCAGCTTTTCTTCTGGAATGTACTGGCCGGTTTTATTTGCGTAACCTAGAGAGACTATAACAACAGCTGAACCCCCTACCAACCACACACACACACGTACTTTCTTGTGCAGGGCGATGTAGTCCAGGCGGACCCCTGTCTCTCCAGTGAAGACGTTGGTTCCGTTGTAGCAGTGCTGCAGCATGGCCCAGCAGTAAGGGGAGTGGGGGGCGGAGTGGCAGGAGTCTCCTGGACCTCCAAACCTCAGGGCGTCGCTGGCCGCCCAGAGACCCTCAGAGCAAGCGTCGTAGTAGTTTAAAAACCCTTGAGGAAGGATGGTCAGACATGCACGGTACAGCTGGTTAAATACGAAAGCGTACGTTTTATGTGGTGAGTTAGGGTTTGTGAATAGTATCGGAAGAAATCCATTTTAAATATGCGTAGTCTTACTCTAACCATGTAATAGGGTATTCATGTAGCAGACACTTTTATACAAAGTGACGTAAAGAGGGGGATTTGAACCTGCTACCTCTTGGATCTGCAGTAACTGAGCCAGTTGTAAAGCTGTCAATATCATAATGTAAAACGATTTACCTTCGATTGACACAGTGACGTTGTCAAAATCATGGTTGTTGGGTTCATTCCATGTCTCGAAGTTCCACTGGGAGACATTTTCTAACCCGTACTTCTCTGAAATTTCGGATGAATAGTTATGGGAAAAACATTTCGCTAAGGCAGATTAAATCAATTGAACCTGTGGTGTACATTCCCGTGACGCGCTCACCAATGTATCTCTTTGCAATGAGATACACCAAGTTCCTCCATTCAAGCACTTGTCTTTTGTCCTCAAAGTCGGTGAAGTAGTTGGACACACTGCCCATCAATTCAAAACCTGGAACAAAGCCAGATGTGAAATCAGATTCATGTATTTCTGAGGAAACTGTAAATTGTGTTCTTTCACTAGGGGAAGAAGAGAGTGCAGAGTTAATCACCTGGTCGTAGTCCATTGAGCCGTAAGAGGTCGATCAGCTGGTCCAGTTTGGTAAAATTGTAGTACAGAACTCCTTTGTTAACTCTGGTAAAGTCCATATAATAGGTTCACCTCAAACTGATTACATATGATTACAGAATCTCTAAAACTACTAGACAATAGTGACAAGAAATGAACCCTCTACCACACTCAGAAACACACACTCACTCTGCTGAGACCAGCTCGAGCATCCAGTGGATGCGGACTTGCTGGATCCCCCCGTGGGGCACGGAGCCCACGTAGGCCATGTTCAGTTCCTGGTCACTACTCAGGTCATACTGGTCAGCCTGGGTGTGTGGGAGAGGAGGGCTGGATGGTGGGACAAGTGTTTTTGTATGTAAAGACATATTTATTGACACTTGTGTCACGTATGTAAAGAACTGATGTCCACTCAATAGTTAGTTAAGTGCAAAGTTCTCTATTGAACAACGTGGAGGTAACACAGGCATTATATGACAACGTATGTATCCAGAAAATTACACAGCTTTTATAAATACCCAAACGTAAGGGAATCTGGCGTGTAAGTCATGACTGCCTCTGTCAAAACATCTGATGCTATGAATGTCGAGAAGGCTAGCATACCAGAAACCAGTGCTTCTCCAGAAGTGTTCCAACCGTCTTAATGGCCTGCCGACATCAACTGAGATTTCATACAAGGAACTAAAATACTGGGGTAATTTCAAGGACAAAACAAAGATAAAAACTGTTGCCCGCATACAACGATTCATTTTTGCCAGAGCTGAGCTAGCTCAGCTAGCAAGCTGCGTTCAGTAAGCCAGCAACATACAACATACAATCAAGCATGTTAAACACATGGCAACTATATGATTGCATGAAGCATGCAGCCTGATGAATACTCTCCAAAATATATCCAATAACTGTAATACTTTCACTAGAATACTGCTAACTTTTTGTTACCCAAAGTCAAGAGCAGAACCAGTTATAATCAGCTGATTGTACTAATGACGTAGGACGCAATTCGACAACGACTGTTAAAGTCATGTGCGTGCCTGAAACCTTTTTACAATGTTGATTAAAAAATGTGTACATGTTCATTCCGTTGCACTATCGAATTTATTATAAATGCAAAGATGTGAAAACGAGTAACATGGAATGTTTAGACTTTTTTTTATTTCGATATATGGGAGGAAAGCAGATCCCATTGGACCCAAAAAGGAATCCTTGCAAACAAATGACACAAATACAATCAAGGAAACTGACATGTTTTGTAGAAAAAGCAGACATGATATGTATATTAATCACAGGAAACCATAAGAGCTGCAAGCACTATCCAAAAAGATATACCTCTCTATAATCCTATAAAGAAACACTAGCATCCGTAGAAAGCCTATGGGCTTGAGCTACACTAAACAGCCATTTGTTTCACTGCCTCTTGCTCTGGCTCAACATGCTCTGGCTCTTTGTCCTCAATCTGTTCAACACCAGCAGGCACTTGAATGTTAGACCCCTGGCTCCTCTCACGGAATATGATTGGAGGAGATATGCCGAATGTAGGCCGTCCTCCGAAACCCCCATACGGATTAAAGGAAGGCATCTGAGGAGGTAAAGGCATGTACAGAGACTTGGTTTGACCCTGAGGTTGGCTGCCGTAGGACGCACCATCCTGCGGGACCAGGGCTATGTAGGAGATTCCCTGGGGGTTGGAGGCTGGGGGAAACTGGGGTACTGCTTGCTGGGTTCCAGGTGGAGGCAATTCCCGTTGGCCAAAAGAAAACACCACGCCCTGCTGGGGCATAGGGTACCCTATGCCTGGCTGGGGCATAGGGAAGGACATGCCTTGTTGGGGCATAGGGAAGGACATGCCTTGTTGGGGCATAGGGAAGGACATGCCTTGTTGGGGCATAGGGAAGCCCATGCCTTGTTGGGGCATAGGGAAGCCCATGCCTGGTTGGGGCATAGGGAAGGACATGGGTTGTTGTGGACCTGGCAAAGGCATGCCATGCTGCAAGAAAGGGCCAAAGGGCGTCCCTCCTTGAGGAAGAGTGTTTGGAGTGAATGGGATACCTTGGATGGTGACTGGTGTGGCCAGAAAGACTTCCTGGTTGGGTGGCTGCTTCGGTGGCTCATTCTGGGGGACGCTACTCTGCACGGGAGCTGAGAGGTAGAGGTTGATCTGAGGGAGAGAGTTCTGTTCCGGTTTAGGGCCAGATGCTGGGATGGAGTGGACAACAATGCTGGGGTCCTTTGGAGATGCCACTGGTTGGGCAGGAGGAAGTTGGTTGACCTTTGCCAAAGTCTGTTTCATCTCAGTCAACATGAGACGCAGGTTCTCTACCTATGAAATAATAACAGACTTTACAGTTTCTGGCCTGTTTAACCCAAACACAGTGCTGTAACATACATGATGAGGGGCCATTGTAGTAATAAGCCTATACTATTGTTCTAGAATGTTTAAAAAACGATATCAAATATTGGTATTACTTCTTCCTCACTTGCAGACCGAGCTTCTCTCCTATGTTCATCTTCAACCTGCGACAGTAAATATATTTTAAATAGGCAAACAAAAGTGTCAAAGGTAAGTGGGTTAGTTCAAAATGAGTTAGTTTAAAGGACACTTACCGGAGCTGTGTGACAGGTGATTAAAAGACCCAGTAGGAACACTAGCAATTTCATTGTTGAGGCTACAGTTATAAATTGTTTAGTTATAGGATTATTCGAAAGCAGTACTTAATATCAGAAGCTGAGTTACTAATAAAAAACAAAAAATCATATACCCATAAATGTATCTATTTTTACAGTCACTCTCACAGACCCTCACTGTAAGGACACTAATAACCAAGTCTGACTGTTCTACAATGACAGATCTGATATAAATACTTCTGAGTATCTCCAGTCAACCAATCAGGTCACCTTGCCGCTGCTATTAGAAAGAAATTGTGAAATAATACAATCAAATTGGATTTCAAAACAACCCAAAAGGAACCACACATTACTCATATCATATGTGGCATTGAGAAGAAACAGTCAAAACATATGAGTCAGAATGACCGTGCTCACAGCATTTAATTTAAATTTTAATTGATGGATTGAATGATGATTATGAGGTTACTGGTTGACATTTAAACCTTGCAGATGTACACTCACTGTGAATGCAGGGGAATTGTCATATTAATCCATTTTATATCAGTGTTATCTCATTGCAATTATTATTGCTATATTTGTTTTGTCTGTTGAATAGATGCTGGAAAGAAACCTAACACATCCCCGAAGGAAAAACCACAAATGTTGGTTCAATTCGGCTAGCTAATAGACTTCACCTCCAGTCATTCCTGCCCAGACAGGCCCATTACCTGCAATGAATTGGTGTCTGGGAACCCCTCGTGTGAAACAACGTGGCAAACCTTGAAAAATGTAACTGACAGAACAATTCATGGATGTGCAAGTTGGGATTTTTACATTTTTTTTAATGAAAAATCATATTAAATAATATTTGTGGTCTCACCGTGATCATTTTTTGAATATGACGGTATGGTTTACCCTCGTGGCATAAAAAGTAATAAAGAAACTATTTAGTGCCTGTGGAGCCATCACACGCTTGTGGGTAATGGTTGAACATGTGGTACATTCTTTATACAAGTTTGTTTTGACAGTAATCTGCAACAATAACACCCCAGGTCAACAGAATATTTAGAAAGGGAGTTTCACAACATGTTGCAGCATTATAAGGTGGTTGAAGCAAATAGTGTCTTGTGATTGGCTGAAAGCATGATAAAAAGGTATTAAAAAGCTTTTTGTATTCGTTGATCAGAGACAGAGTTCCAATAGATCCTGCAGGAGCTTTAACCTATTTCTAAGGTAGGTCAGCAATTAAAATATAAATAAAGTTGGGCTTTGTGTTCGGAGTGTCATAGAGTGACTGCATAATTAGCTCTTAAGCCATTTTGTATAAAACATAGAACAGTTACAAAAAGTTTGAAATGTGTATTGATTTGAAATAATCATCTAACAGGATGAGAATTAAGTCCAGCATGAAGACTTTCATTTTGATGCTAGGCCTTCTCTATCTTTGTCTGGCAGCTCCAGTAAGTTGAAGTAAAACAAATTATTGACTGTATTCTGACTGATTAATCGTTACGTGTTGTCAGTTTATAACTCTATTGAACTTTTTTACATTTCTGTATAGATGGAGCAAACCGAAGACAGGAAGATTCAACTTCCAAGTGATGTGGTAAGGAATGTTGAACTTTTCACACAATAGTCATATCCATTTCAAAACATTATGGACCTACTGTACAGCACGTTATACTGTAATCAGGTAATATAACTTACCAGATGTTGCATTGTCATGATATAACCCCCCCCCCCCCCCCCCCCACGTAATTGCTGATTATAATAAAACTACAATATCCACCAGCATGTCTCCCACCTTTGAACCCAGGTTCCGGGTTCTTTAGACCTGCCACCTCAGACGGCACAGCCGCAGCAGGATGGAACCCCTGCCTTCCAGCCAGGGCTGTTCCCTGACCCACAGATGGACCACTTCCTAAACCCTGGAGTCCCCATGCTCCAGAATGTTCTCCAGCAGGAGATCAAATACAAGTGGATCACTCCAAAACCTTCTTTGTCTCAAACAAACCCCATGTTCTACTATTTGTCTCAAACTAACCCCATGTTCTACTATTTGTCTCAAACAAACCCCATGTCCGACCCTTACTCACAGATGAATAGCTACTATAATTTCCCTTACTCCATGAATCCTTACTATGGCAGTGGCTTTAACATGTATCCTGTTATTGGTGTACAACCTCCCATCATAGTGGTGGAGAAACCAGCTAACCCACCTATAATACCCACTCCAAACCCAGGCAACCGAGGTGATGCTTGAAGTCTTACAGCTTAGCGGTTGATGGTAACTCTATGCTTCTTTTTTCCCAGTTCTGGAGGTTTGTGAACAATCTACAGTGTTTGAGGGAAATTACATTGCTACAGCCTTAATCACAAATGCGTGGTTTTCATTTATGCAAGTAAGATTCTGCACAAGGTTTAAGAACACAGCAGCTACAATAAACTTAATGTATCAATAAAAAAAGACCAACAAACTCTGGGACAACGTTTATTCAAAAAAGTAAGAGAATCAAGAAGGCCAGAAAGAAATTTAGACTTCATTTACAATTAAACTCAAATGACACTGTTAAACATAGACAGTTATACACATCCATTTACACAACCTGTACATAAACATTTTTTCCCATAACATTTGCAATTCAAATAACTTAAATAGTTTCTATGTAAAAGTGCAAATCCTTACACATGGGATGTCTGTAAATAAGACCATGGCCATCTGGGTTGTCAGTGAAGATCACATCATCTTGTGCAACTTACTACAGAATGTTTGAGTAGATGATTGATATCATCTTATTCATGTGGCTTGAGTGATATATTGCTCAATATGGAATACCCCCAAGAAATTGAAATTGAACGGAACCAAAAAAAAAAGACAGCATAGCAATCGGGTTGATGGAACCACGTGGTTGACCTTTCTGTTAACACATCATCACAAACGCCAGAATTCGCTCTGCAGAGTGTGTGGAGACAGACGGACGGACGAGAGGGGGGGGGGGGGGTCAGTTGTTATGCGATTCTCCGGGTCAACGAGGCATGATGAGGTGAGAATGATTAACGGCTTAAATGTGGACACTGCAGGGCGGAGGGCGGGGCTCTACGCTGCCCCTCCCCCAGCAGGGCGGGGCTCTACGCTGCCCCCCCCCCAGCAAGGCTGGGCTCTACGTTGCCCCTCCCCCAGCAGGGCGGGGCTCTACGTTGCCCCTCCCCCAGCAGGGCGGGGCTCTACGTTGCCCCTCCCCCAACAGGGCGGGGCTCTACGTTGCCCCTCCCCCAACAGGGCGGGGCTCTACGTTGCCCCTCCCCAAACAGGGCAGTAGACTGGGAGAGAGAACCCAGACACGCTACTGGGCCGTGCATGCGTCCGTATTGTACATGCAGCCAATGCAAAGAAAACTGACACGGTTCACCACGAGTAGGAGAGATAATACACAGTATAGTTCATATATGTCACCAGTCCCTGGTTTTTCTACTGGGCTAGATTAATGGAATCGCTTGATGAAAATAAAAAGTTCTCTTTTAGGCATTTACAGTAAGTCGAGAAATAGCAAAAAACACCAAGCGCCCCCCCCCTGGTGAGCGCGAGGGCCATGTTCAGTATGTGTGTGTGTGTGTGTGTGTGTTGGGGGGGGGGGGGTTGTTGACAGTTGGTCTGGATGAGGACTAGGACTTCTGCTCGGCTCCTGCAGCTGCCTGGGCTGTGCTCTCTGGCTTAAGGATCTGGTAGGTGATGAGATACTCTGGGTAGGCCTGCAGCACACAACACGTCATGTCAGCGTACGAACCCATGCTAGCCAAGTAACATCGGTCCCACTGATGGATGCATCTTTCCAAACCACAGTTACGCTCCCTCCCAAAATATATCCAGTTCTTGACAAACAACACAATGGAAAGAGGGAGTTGTGGGTAAATCCTGGGTGGTGGTTCTTTGGGACGTGTTTGCGTGCTCACCTGCTCTCCCCTGTAGATGACGTACTCCGCGTAGGCCAGGCCGTTGACGCTGGGCCGGCCAATCACAGAGTGGTGTCCGGGGGGGGCGTGGGCCATCTTCATGGCGCTGAACTGGAGGAAGGACTTCCCCAGGGTCACCCGGCAGAACAACATCTGTCTGGAGACAGGACAGGAGAAAAGGTCAAACTACAGCTAATCAATAGTTTAAAAAATAATAATATATATATTTCACATAAAATTATAACAGTGTAAAACTCTTATGCTATGATATGAACCCCCCCCCCCCCCCAAAACATTTTTTTGATTAATTTACCTATGGCACAGGTAGCAAGAGCGATCTTTGTGCGTGGGACAGCCCGTGCCTCCCCCGATGCCGTAGACGTACTGGTTACTCTTGGAGGAGTTCTCCGCAAAGTAGATGCCCGCTCCGAACATGCCTCCGATGTAGGCGTGGCGCTCGTCAAAGCCTTTGTGGATGATGGCGTTGATGAAAGGAGAACCTGGACCCAAGGCAGGCACAGATACACAGTTTAAGTCACATGCTGTTACGATCGTACATAATGCGAAGGATTATCAAGGACTATCAAAGGGAAAAGCTCAGTGGTAAAAGCGTATGCTAAATGGATACATCATATTTGATTATATTGAGCGTCGCTACCATGGAAGAGCATGCGCTCGTTGTGGTGATTGTGGTTCTCGTCTGCAATCTCCTTCTGGCGGTGTGTGTAGCGTTCCCTCAGCTTCTTGTTCACCACTTTCTGGATCTGAGAACACAAATGCACACGCGTTCAGGTAAGGGAACAACAGTGTTACAGGTGACGTTGCGAGACAGGCCACTTGTAAGTCAGGCGAGAGGAGGTTTCTAAGTGGTGTGGTGTGGTGGGTGGCTGGGTAGTGGAGTGTCGAGGCAGACCTTGATGATGTTGTATCTGCTGAACACGCCGCCAGCGTTGCCGCCGTCCCTGTGTTCTCTGATGGTGCTCTGCATCTGCAGGGCACAAGGAGAGAGAACGCTCCTTTTAAAACACCTTCCGTTCATTCCGGAACGTTCCACAGTCCCATCCGTTCTAGAACACTCCACATCCTAAAATGGTCCATCCATTGTAGAACATCTATACATTCTAGAACATCTCCACATTCCACCCATTCTAAGGAGGAAGTTTGAGTGAGAGGAGCCAATTATGTTCAACTGTCAGGTTGTTGTGATGAACTGAATGGACAGTACATGAGGCTCCTACAAAAGAGAAAGGAGACCCACCTCCTCTTCCACCGACTGGCCCTCCTTGTCGTCGGGGGCGAGGTCGATGAGGACCGTGCCCTGGTTGGCACAGTGGAATGTCAGGTACGGATTGGCACCTGAGGGACAAACGACCTGGCGTTAACACCCTGACACGTGAGGCTTTCCAGAAACTTCCAGGGGGGGTTTTCTGAGCTAAGGCCGCGAGAGCGGCATCCATCGTCCTCTGACGAGTGTCCTCACCTTGCTGCCCCCCCAGCAGCCTCTCCACCCCCTTGATGAGCTTGTGTCGGTGTCCGTAGGCGTTGATCCCGATCTCCTTCAGCTCCTCGTGACCCATGTCAGCCAGCACGTCCAGGGTGATCTGACACAGCAGCAGGACGCAACGCAAACACACACACACGATCCTCAACTATGACATCCATCTCCCTTCCACAGTCCTCACAGGAGCGTGACGTCACAAGACACGGATGAGACGCCGCCTAGTGAATGGTCGGCGGCGGTGGGGTGATGACCCCCCCGGCTGCAGGACTCACCTGTTCCCTCTCGAAGATGTCCCTCAGGTGCTCCAAGCCCAGGCTCTTCAGGAACTGGCTGATGTTCATGTCCAGCATCACCACTGATGAACAAACCAAGAAGACAGCAGGGATATTAGCAGACGAGATATTTAGCCAACCGGTCAGTATAGAAAAACAAGTCTTGCTTAGAATTTGGAATTGACAAAAATATATCCCTCCCCCCTTGCAAAAACAGAACAAACGTTTCTACATGGGGACCCTTTCCTACAGATCTTAACCACACACAAAAAAAACGACGAGTCATTTTTCAAAGCTCCGGAAAGATCCGGCAGGTCTACTCACACTCTCCCTCCTTCCTGTCCGAGCCCGTGGCTCCGTCTGCCACTCCCGAGGCTCCGCCCGAGGCCGACAGCTCGTTGAGAGGCCCCGCCAGGTTGTCGATGCTGCTGGCGGCCGACAGGCAGGAGGGCGTGGACGCCGGGGAGATGACCGAGGCGCTGACCACCGTGGCCTGGGGCTTGAAGCAGCTGGGCAGGGCGTCCGGGGGCATGGCGTCCATCAGCAGCGCCCGGATATCGTCCGCCTGGGAAGAGGGGGGGGGGGGGGGGGGGGGGGGAGGAGGTAATTAGCGGGTTGTAGAGGTCCTTAAAAGCTTGAGTCTCATCTGACGCTAGGCGATTGTAGATCGGGAATACAAAACAAACGACATTTCCAAGCCATAGCAATGTATTTGCTACTGTCATCGACGGGGTCGTTAAAACCACGTGTGGCCTGGAGGTGAGGGCCTGGAGGTGAGGGCCTGGAGGTGAGGGCCTGGAGGTGAGGGCCTGGAGGTGAGGGCCGGGAGGGAGGGGGGTCTCTCACCGTGGCCAGGTCCAGAGCCGTCTGCCCCTCCTGGTTCTTCATGGCGGGGTCGGCTCCGTGGGCCAGCAGCAGGGCGCACAGCTGGGTGCGGCCCTTCTGGGCCGCCTCGTGGAGAGGCGTGAAGGCCCACTTGTCCGTGGCGTTGACACACGTGTTGTACTTGATGAGGAGGGCCGCGATGTCCACGTGCTGGGGGGGGAGGAGGGGGTGGCAACGTTAGCGAGCGGGGATGGAGGTCGAGTTTGATTTCGTACGTGTGAGCAACCTGTATGGTATCTGATCGGGAGGTGTGTGTGTGTCCTACCCCGTAGGAGGCAGCGTTGTGCAGGGGGATGAGTCCTCCCTTGTCCTGGGCGTTGACGTCGGCTCCGTGCTCCAGGAGATACTCGGCCACCTCCAGGTTGTTGTAGCCCGCTGAGCCCAGGGAGACGGCAAACACAACATCAGTCACGTCACAACACCCAACACTAGTCTACAGCTACAGTGTGTGCGTGTGTGTGTATGGAGTTGAGAGGTGTGTGTGTATGGAGTTGAGAGGTGTGTGTGTGTATGGAGTAGAGAGGTGTGTGTGTGGGGTGGGGGGCTGTTACCTGCCAGGTGCAGGGGGGTGGAGTTGCGCCCCTGCGTGTCTCTGCAGTTGATGTTCTCAGGGCTGCAGAGCTTCTGGACGCGGGCCAGGCAGCCCTTCTTGGCGGCGTCCAGCAGGGCGGCGTCGCCCCTCAGCAGGTCCTGGATGTCCGTGTCCCCGTCCTTCACCATGTCCAGGGGCATGTTCCCGTCCCGGTTCTTCTTGGTCGGGTCCGCTCCATGCTGGACACACAGAACCCCACCGTAAAAACCCAAAAAACACTCGACATGATCTGTTTGGTGACGGAGCAGCCGAGGGCTCGACGGAGACCACCGACCTTCAGCAGCAGCTTGCAGATCTCGTATTTGCCCTTGGCGGCGGCCTCGTGGAGCGGGGGTGAACTTCCACAGGTCGGCCACGTTGACAGATGCCCCGTGTCGGACCAGAAGCTCGGCCACCTCGTAGTGGCCGTAGGAGCAGGCGTTGTGGAGCGGCACCAGACCCCTGGAGGGGGGACAAGGAGGGGCGAGCGAGGGGTGGGGAGGGTGAGAGAACACAACATAAGTGTCATGTCAAATCATAAAGTCCCAAACTGTATTTAGGCAGACATGTTAGGTGTACGGGGGGGGGGGGGGGGGGGGGGGGGGGGGGGGGGGGGGGGGGGCGTCTGCCCGTACCCTTTGTCTTTAGCGTGGACGTCCGCTCCGTGGTGCAACAGGTACTCCACCACGGCCACGCGGTTGTAGCCGGCGGCAAAGTGCAGCGGCGTGGAGTGGCGGCCCTCCAGGTCGCGGCAGTTCACATTCTGAGGGGTGCACAGTTGCTGTGGCCACACAGACACAAGAGCGGTTACAAGGGGAACGACGCCTGAGGTCTCACAGATTTTAAAAGGGAACGTCGGGGGGACTACCTGAACAGTGTCTAAATCTCCGGCTTTGGCAGCTTCTAGGAAACGGTAGTCCACGTCAGAGTTACGAGTCGGAACGTTTTCTGAAAGGAAAAAAAAATGAAGAAATGTTTCAAGAGATCTTAAACAAAACCCTGTTAAAATCAAAGCTTCATTGAGAATTTGTAAATCATATTGTAGGTTCCTGTTGTTGAGGTCAAGTCACAGACAAAACTGAAAACCTGGATCTGTCTGTGAGCATCTGTATGCGTGTGAGAGCATCTGTGTATGTGAGTATGAGTGCGAGTGTATTTTGTAAGTGTGTGTATATCCATGTGTATGTGTGTGTGTGTGTGTGGCCTCACCGTTGAGGATCTGCTGCACGGCCTCGTTGCCCATCTGCGAGGCGGTGAAGCCCTGCAGGGACACGATGGACGGGTCGGCCCCGGAGTTGAGCAGCAGGCGGCAGGTCTGGATGTGGCCCGCCAGCGCCGCCCGGTGGAGGGCCGTCTGGCCCAGCGTGTCCACCGCGTTCACCTGGAGACGCCCCACCAGACAAACAGACACACACACAGACCATGGGAAATGTGACTAGGAGAACAGACAGCATGATACCCAGGGCTTTGGTGGTAGGATGGTGTAGGAACTACAAGCAGGGAAGCCAGAGGGAGGACAGGTAGGACTACAAGCAGGGAGGCCAGAGGGAGTACAGGTAGAACTACAAACATGGAGGCCAGAGGGAGGACAGGTAGGACTATAAGCAGGGAGGCCAGAGGGAGGACAGGTAGAACTACAAACATGGAGGCCAGAGGGAGGCCAGGTAAGACAGGTAGGACTATAAGCAGGGAGGCCAGAGGGAGGACAGGTAGAACTACAAACATGGAGGCCAGAGGGAGGACAGGTAAGACAGGTAGGACTATAAAGCAGGGAGGCCAGAGGGAGGACAGGTAGAACTACAAACATGGAGGCCAGAGGGAGGACAGGTAGGACTACAAGCAGGAAGGACAGGTAAGACAGGTAGGACTACAAGCAGGGAGGCCAGGTGTACCTTGGCACCGTGCTTCTGCAGGACCTCCAGGACGTCGTTGTGTGCTCTCTCCGCTGCCACGTGCAGGGCTGTCATGAAGCTAGAGAGAGAGAGAGAAAGAGAGACAGGGAGAGAACAAGGAGAGAGGAGGAGCGAGAGGGAGAGAACAAGGAGAGAGGAGGAGCGAGAGGGAGAGAAAGAGACGGCTAACGTCAGCAGCCGGTCTTTCTGGCTCCACAGCAGGTGAGCGGATCTGGGGCAGTGCTACTTACTCCTTGTTCTTCTCGTTGATGTTGGCACCTTTACGCAGCAGCAGCTCGGTCACCTGCTTCCGTTTGGGGTGAGGCGAGGCCACGGCGCAGTGCTGCAACACAGGGACACCACAACAGTCACGGCGAGCATGCAATCCCTCGCTCCGCATTGGGGAATATACTAGGCTGCCACGTCATTTTCATTCACACTGATGGTTTAGCTTGTGGACTTTGAGAGGGGCCCTTTAATATTGACAGAGCGAGAGAAGCACTTTCATATTTTTACTGTCAAGCACTGTACAATTTTGTTTTACGATCGAGCACGACACACATTTTTACGATGGAACTCTGTCGTTTTTTTTTATGCTTTACTATTTCATCCTGTCAAGCAGCTCATGCTAGGGTCTGAGCAGGGTCTTATTCATTTGGGTTTCAGCTGTCGAGGTTAAAGAAGTTCCAGGAACGAGGCGTCAGTGTGCAAGGCGAGAGAGGGGGGTCCTACCAGGGCTGTCTCATTGGTCTGGGGGTGTTTGAAGCTGATGATCTCCAGAGCCAGAGTCTTCTTCACCTTGGCCATGTCCGCCTCGCGGGCCGCCTGGAGCAGCGAGTGACCTTTGAACTCATCTAGGTGTCGAGAGAGAGGGAGACAATGAGCACCAACAGTTTTGTTAGAGCTTCAGATGACAGCGAGTGCGTAGGAGTGTGTCGGATCCTTGCCAGTCTCATTTTGCACGGGAGAGGGGAGAGAAGATTATGCTCACGTCCCCTACGACGCAACTCAGCACACAGTGCCACGTTTACGGCTTTCCGGTAAATGAGTCTCGGTCGGCGGCTCTACTCACAGGTGAGCCTCTCTTTGAGCTCCGGGGTAGGGGCCATGTCCACGGCGCTCTTGCTGTGGCAGTTGAGCAGGGTGGGGTCGGCCATGTGACTGAGCAGCAGGGAGCACACCTCCACACGGTTCTTGGACGCGGCTTCGTGGAGGGGCGTGAACTGCCACAGGTCCATGGCGTTGACACAAGCCCCATGCTGGAGGGGGAGGGAGGGGATCAGAAGGCAGGTTAGTAACTCTCGACGACGTCCTGAACACACGGGTCCACAGGGGACCGGCGGGTGATATGCCGGGGGGGGGGGGGGGACAGTCTCTCACCTTGAGGAGGAGCTCCGTGACCTCGAAGTGGCCGTAGGAGCAGGCGTTGTGGAGAGGGACCAGACCCCTGCAATCATAACATCAATTCAGCATCCGACACCATACATCGTCAGGCATCTACGGCCGTTATGAACCGACCACAGATCAGTTTGGCCAGAATAACCATCCCTATTCCATATCAAAGTAGTCACATTCGATCCTCAAAAGCATGTGTGAGTGTGGTGAACCAGCCGGGAGCGTCTGAGGGAGAGGGTTACCCTTTGTCCTTGGCGTGGACGTCTGCGCCGTGCTGCAGCAGGAGCTGGACGATGCGGACGCGGTTGTAGCCGGCCGCCAGGTGCAGTGGGGTGGACTGGGGAGAGAGGAGAAGGCGTTAAGGCGCTCACTGCGGCGCTGGGGACACCCTGCCTCAGAGAGGTGCACACGCGCAGGCCCGATTACAATCAGAGGGGGTGGCTACGGCCTGTGAGAGGGGGCGGTGGAGGGGTGGATGCAAGATGACAACACTGGGCTGATCCAACAGTGAGTTTACTGACGGGGTCAACTTCCTGTACGAGAACTTCCTGTTCCTGGTAGCGTGTCGGGTCGCTCGTATACCAGGACTAATGCTAGCTTGTCTAGGTGTCTTTTTAGGGTAAAAAGTTGAAAATCACATGACTTAAGGTAGAAGTCTTGAAGTCAGTGACTTCCGTCGTGGTGATTGTCATTTTAACTAGCCTGTGGATCCCATCTTCCAACAAATTGTCAGGGATAATTAGTGTTGTGCTATAGACATTGTGTGTTTGTGCGTGTCGGCACAAGCCAATTCAAATCACATGGTGCACACAGCAGCCAAACAAAACACTGTTAGTATAGCCAAGCTAGGACACAGGTTAAAATTCCCTACTTGGGGAGGGGGGTCTAGCTGATGTGTAGCACGCACGCTTAATGGAAAGAAAACATGGCTATTCATGCACTCATGTGAAACCGACATCAAGGCAAAACAGAAGATATGGTGAGGGTCATTACAGCATAGCCTGGAGGACAAATCAGAGGAGGGCCATATTCGGATGGCATCATTCAGGCGTTTGATGAAAAGGGCAATTGATCACAGGAAGGTTGGTCCATGAACACAAACCAATGTGACGGCACAGTATCAAAATCAAGCAGTGTGATCCCCCTCCCCCCTCCCCATTTTTTGACACGGATGCATGATACTCCGTTTGTATTAGTGGTGACGAGAGGACACAAATCACAAACATACACGAGAACTGAAGTGAGGAAATGAGAGTGCGGGGGCTTTACAGGCATGCACAGGTGATCCCCACCGAAGAGATGGAGTCAGACGACAGACAGGGACACCCGCTGAGGAGCGGGTGGCGGTGGTGGGTGAGGTAGGTGGGTGGGGTGGGTGTGAGGGAGTTAGAAAGGGAGCAGAATAAAGGGAGGCAGAAGGCTAGCAGTGGAGGGATTAGTTGCCTTCCCAATCCAGAAGTAGGGCGGTAGCTTCAGCTTTAACCCAGGTCCCACACACACACACAGACTGGGTGGGGTATATAAAAGTGACCAGTACACCCAGGTCCAATGATGCACAATTACAAGTGATAGCCATGTTATTGGGCAAATAAAACATGGATTAAAGAAGAAGAAAAAAAAGATACAAATGAAACAGTGCATCAATCAGGTGGCCGTTATATACAAAAGAAACTTACCAGCATTTTTTGGGATGTTGACTGATCGATAAAGTTGCCAGATTCACACAGAAAACAAAAACGAAACCAAAAATTACAAACGGGTAACATATTTTCATAGCAAGAGGAAACACACTGGTTACACCATCGAAAGTGGCCTACATTTGACACCATGCTACAGAGCGCATTGTTTCATGAACGCCACCGTCCTGCTCCGGCTCATACAGTACTGAGAAATCCCACCAAGAATCTGTGGTGGTGCCTCACGGAAAAAGGTCTCAGTGCCTTGAAGACTTGACACACGGAACTAGGGCACAGGCAGAGAGGACTATGCTGTTGTCACCAGACCAAAAGGGATAAGCTGTTGTCTTCCCAAAACCACAAACATGTCTCACCAGCAAAATAGAGATTAAAAAAAAAAAAGAAGTAGGAAATCTAAAAGGACACAGCATAAACACTTGGCTAACCGGGTTTCTTCATGGCATACTAAAGCAGGCCTCTAGACTATGGTTTATTGCCAACTGAGAGATGAATTCCCTGCCGTTTATGAATAATGGATGAGAAGGAAAAAACAGGACATAAACGGGGTGCCAAACAGGATGAAGGAATTAAAAAAAAAGTATAATCATAATAAACTGCGAACATTACAAATATAACATAGCTTGACACACTGACATTTGAAGTCAGAATGCCCCAGGTAAAAGAATGTGCTAGAAAGCACACAACATAATACACCTCTACTCAGATAAAGAAGAGGATGCGTGATGTAATAAAATCAAAAACACCCTCTTCTCCACAAAATACTCCCGACGACCTGGCACTGTACCAGCAAGAGCAATTACTAGGCTCATATTACAGGCAATTACCATAATCTGTCATTTCCATATGAGCCTCCAATAGAAATAAATATAATGGAGTCGTACAGTTAAATTGTGAGAATATCTTAAGAAAAATTTGATTTTGTTTATGACAAAACTCTCCTAAACAGCTTGCAAAAACTCCCATAAAAGTTGTTATTAACCACAGGAAAAAAAACAAAAAAAAAAACAATTGTCCCCAACAAGGAGGACATTAAAAAAAAGATAAAGCATTTGAGGCGTGTTAAATATGAACTCAGCCTGATAAAGCCATTTAGACGTGAATGTTTAGAGACATATCTCACCAGGAGACAGGTTTATGCCAGAGCTCATTAAACGTAAGGCTAATGCAAATACGAGTCCACATTAAAGCCGCCCTTGCTTAATCCATTCAGCAGCACAAATCCTCTTAATAAGTACAACATAAACTAATTCCAGCTAGCAACTGATGGTGTCTTTAATCCTAAACCAAGAAAGTAACTTTGTTAACTTAGAAATGGGTCAAAATTCCTTTCAGGTGTTCTTTGGAGGCTCTGTCTGGTTTCCTTATACCCAATGCAGTATGCCGGTCTGTGTCACAATGACATCACTAAACAGTATGGATGTACTTCGGGCAGATATCTTACCTTGCGGCCATCGCTTGCATGACAGTTAACGTTCAGTGGAGTCAGCAGTGCCATGAGTTTCTCTTCATTCCCACTTCTGACATTTCAAACAGACCCCAGAAAGCAGGGGGGGGGGGGGGGGGGGGGGACAACAGAATACAGAGTTATGAATTAATGCACTTGCTTGCTGAATAAATTATTCTTGCCAAATGGGACACTTTTGGAAGTATTTGAAGAAATGCATTTCAAATGTGACAACAACAAAAAAGAAAATGAAGTGCAACATTCCAGTGCTCACCTCGCTGCTTCCAGAAGTTCATCCTTCTTGTATTCGCCTGAGACCAAACAAACAATAAGGTTAGAAGCCTCAAGATACACCAGGTTACATACACACATTAGTACACATGCTAAGACACCACTGAAATTAAGCAATGAACATAGTCCCACCGGTAAGAACAGCCTTGGCAGAGGGGTCTGCCAGATCCAGAGCAGACTTGCCATCAGTATTGCGGATATTGGCATCCGCTCCATGTTGGAGCAACACTGTGTGAATTAATAAACGATTCAGAGTTTCAAACTGCACGAGAGGAAAGATTTAACATTGATAAAGGAAAACACAAACGCATTAAAATAAATTGTACGAGATGACCATGCTAACGCCAAATGGGACTTTACCGATGCACACGTCAATTTTGCCCTTTATGGCAGCCTCGTGCAGGGGTGTGTAGTTCCAGTTGTCACGTGCGTTGGGGTCAGCACCTTGGCACAGGAGGAGACTGACTACTTCAGCATGGCCGAAGGAACACGCATTGTGGAGGGGGATAAGACCACCGTCATCTCGAGCGTGCACATTGGCACCTGTCTGTAAAAGATGCTCCACCACATCTTTTCTGCCAAAACCTGGAAGGTTAAATACATTTAATTGAGTGTACTTATTTAATGCATTCAGAGAACATAAGTGATTTTCACTTAGGTAGTACTTCCTTTCCTTTGCCATTCCAAACTAGGATTACATTTACGACGTGTTAGCTGTCCATATTTACAGGACTAGTTTAGCGTAAGTATGAATATTAGCTAAATAATTAAGCAGTGTTTTTACAACTACGTTTTTTTTTGTAAAATGATGTAATAGCTATTATTTTATTTAAAACGTATATACGTAGTTTTAAAAGTATTAATTGAAAGTGAGAATGACGATAATTGAGGGACTGATGTTGATTATGATGATGGGGGGGGACAGGCCTGCGCTGCACAAGTGGAGTGGTCAGCAGCTGACAAGCGAACTGTCGAATAACAAACAATATTGCGGATTAACCATTGCCCGTTAGCACTAACTATAGGATGTGTATTAGGGAATGTGATAGTGCAACGGTGTTTAACTATGCACACAATATCCCTGATGACGTTAATATCTAAACAAGCTGAAAGCCTAGCTATAATTAGCTTAACTAGCATAGCTAGCTTGTAGCTAACTGGTTGCTAACCTGCAGCGAAATGTAGTGGAGTCGATTTTCGCCCGGCCATGTCCTTCGCATTCACGTTTACAGAATCGACAAGCCTCTTCACCCGTGATACATCTCCATTCCGACAGGCCTCAAATAACTCCCGGAAAGCTCCCCCGATCCCACTGACACCGTCACCGGGGCTCGTGCCAACAGAACCGGGGCTCGAGAGACTGCTACCCCCACCCGAGGTTGTTGTGGTCGAGCTTGCGCTGCTCCCACCCAGGGCCGGGGTCGGAATATCTGGTGAGGCCAGAGGCATCTCCATCCCAGTCCCACCGCTGCATTCACGCTCACTGTCTGGTGGCACAACAATTGCCGTCACCAAAGCCATCGGTGGGGACCCGGGAGGACTGGGCGAAAGAGAACTGTTCCGTGGCGGAGACTGTAAGGTGCTCTGCTGTTGTTGCTGCGAAGAGCGACGAGACACCGCCATTATTGCAGCTCTCTGGCAACAATAAACACCACCCTTACATTTCCTGTGTAAGCCAACTAAACTTCCGGTTAGGGCCAGATTGCGGGGTTTGCACTAAATCTTCTAACGTGTCATTCGTGTTCGCTTCAAGTCCAACTCTTATTTGCTTCAAGGACATATATTTGGAATTCACCAAACTACAAATGTCCCTTTACTTCTGATATTTAAGTGCATGTGAGGAAGAACTTTTTTCTTTACTCTTTATTTAAGAAAACGTATTTATTTTTTGCAACAGCAATGTCACTACATTACAAAAATCAAACTCCTCTGGCGTCAATGGCTCCTTTAAAAATACAACTTCGGATTTAAGGATTCTGGAATAATTGAAGATTAACTACAGAGTAATGATCTCAAAAGCAATGTTTGATTGTAATAACAGTGAACAAACCCAAAAGAAAAATATACATTCGTTTCTACCACTAAGGCCCTCAGGATTATATGACTTGCTCGTTTCCTCCCCTTCTCACACTTTCCTTGCCTAGAGGAAGAAGAGTTTGTCGGCCAACTGGATGGCTGGCTCTGTGTGGAGGTACTGGCCTGACAGGAAAGCCAGTTTGTGCGCGTATTTGCAGGGCGCTGGTACACGGATGGTCCCAGGCCAATTCCAGTACATGTGGCACATCTTGAAGGTCAGCCTGGGGCAGAAGTTTTAAATTTACATTACATTTAGCAGACGCTCTTATCCAGAGCGACTTACAGTTAAGTACAGGGACATTCCCCCCCGAGGCAAGTAGGGTGAAGTGCCTTGCCCCAGGACACAACGTAATTTGGCACAGCCAGAAATCGAACTGGCAACCATCAGATTCCCTAACCGCTCAGCCACCTGACTCATTGGAATGAAACAAAAGCCTGAATGTAAACTAACATAGCCACTCACCCACCAACGTGCAGCACATAGGCTACCTTGAGCAGCCACTCACCGATCAACAATGACCAATTTGAAGCGTTCCACAATAGCAGGGGCTCTCCAACCCTGTTCCTAGAGAGCTACCTGCCTGAAGGTCTTACCTCCAACACTAATCTAACCTAATAATTAGCAGGTTGATAAGGTAACTAGTGTTGAATCTGGTCAAATAACTGTGGTGGGAGCAAAAACAGGCAAGCTCTCCAGGTACAGGGTTAGAGACCCCCCCCTAACACACATCTTTTGACATCACCTTTGCATGTGGTCTGGAGTGAGTTTTGCTGAGTTGTACACAGAAATGTAGTGTGTTGGAAGACCGCAGCCCTGCCGGACTTGATGAGCCATCAGGTAGAAATCCACCCTGGGGAGGGAAACACGAGTGGATGAGAAGGCCTAAATTGCCTACATGGGTTTATAGCCCCACACCTTCTATACGCCGCTTTGGATGAAAGAGTTAGAAATGAACTCGTTAGGGTTAAGCTCAGTAGTAGAGCACTGTTCTGCAGATAGAGGTCACAGGTTGGAATCCCCGCTGTATGGTGTTTTGGCTCAAAGGGTCTGCCAAATGAACACAGTATTTGTTCCATTTATTGAAATGTAAATGAACAAGGCCTTTTATTTTATTGGGGCACAACACCTCCACTCACCATTCCCTGTTGGTGACTGTGTGGTCCAGCACCGTGCCGGGCAGAGAGGTGCCGAAGCGGTCACCGCTGCATGAGTACAGGGTGGTGCTGATGCGCTTCTGGACCACGACGAAGGTCAGCTTGGGCTCATAGTTGGGCAACGCCTCGAAGCACTTGAGCAGCTGTGGGACCTCGTACAGCTCCACCATCTTGAGCTGGCCATCCGACACCCCGTCACGGTACACGACGATCTTCTCTGGGAAGCTGTGGTTCGCCTGGGGGAGGGGGGGGGGGAAGAGAAGTGAAACGTATTTGTGCGTCGTTAACATTCCAATACATGTTTAATATTATTACCGTACACGTCGTTGACGTACCAGAGGTATTTACGCGCCTGTGTTACCTACCTCATAATACTTCTGCAGTGCCGCCAGCAGACACACGCGGAAACCGTTGATGATCTCCTCATGAGGCATCTGAAAGGTCACTCTTGAGTACCACCTGGTTAGGAGACTGTTGGGGGGGGGGGGGGGGGGGGACACACAGACACAAGCTGATTGATTACCCATGAGCCTTTGCGTAAACCATCATGGGAACGCACACAGACTGAGATTCCTGGCAATAGAGTGAGATGTCCCTGTCTCAGCTTCAACATATTTAATTTAGGGGAAGGCTGTGTGCCCAGAACCTTCCAGACCAATATGGGATACAGTGCATACAAGCTGTATGTGTCTGGCTGACTACCTGTTCAGACTGGCAACGA
Source organism: Hypomesus transpacificus (assembly GCF_021917145.1). NCBI lineage: Eukaryota > Metazoa > Chordata > Actinopteri > Osmeriformes > Osmeridae > Hypomesus > Hypomesus transpacificus. Next base: position 2,141,139 of record NW_025813837.1, read on the forward strand.
ATCCCATGACAGACTGGTGTTTCCTGCTGGCGTCGTGGTGAACGTCAACTCCAATCACCATCAGGTGTTTCTGTCAGGATGATGCAGAGTCAGCTCTCAGCTCTACAATCACCCTAAAGGCAGTACCTTCTGGATCAAGCAGAGAGGAGGACTCACGAGAGGGACATTCACGGTCCACAGCTCTCCTCCCAGTTTGCAGTTCATCTGCAGCATGATCTTCTGGGCGATGCTCCTCAGCTTTTGGGGTTGAGAGATGGTCCGGGCGTTGATGACCTTTGTAAGAGATGTGCCAGGAGCCATCAGTTACAACAGTAACCATCAGCAACCCGACTACGAGTCACATCCACCTGATAGTAACCCATTGGTCGGTTTTGACATGCCTACACGTTCTGCCACTGTCTTGTCATTCTCAGAAAGAACCTTCTCATTGGTTAGACATTAGTTGTAGATTTATTTAGGTCACAGTTTGAGGTGTTTTTTTTTTATGCCACAGGAAACACACCTGAGAGGGGACAGGACTCTGGGCACAGCACAGCTTCTTGATAGCACTGTAAAGGTCGTCTCTGTTGCCTGTAATGATGCACACTACCATCTGCAAATTGGGCTAGAAAAAACAACAAAAAAACAAGCACAGGGCTTTTACTTATTCAACCAAGTAAAAAGACTTGGGGGGACTCTTTGACCTTCTAAGTAACAGGCCCAAAGCAACAAAACAAGGGTGTTTACCTCGCTGGTGAGCTGGGAGTGGATGCTCTTGACGTAGGTCTCGGTGCGGTCATCCCTGAGCTCCACGCGGACGGGCCGGTTGAGGCGGACGCCCATGGGGCCAGCCACCTTACCGAAGGTGGCCACCAGCTCCTCCACCTGCTCAGCACAGCGCCGGGGGAAGAAGATGGCCCAGCAGTTCATGGGGATCTGCGAGTTAAAACGGTGAGTGAGAGGAAGTGGTGGTGGGAGAGACATCGGACTAGTTGGGAGGTTGAGAACAGACACCGCAGCAGGTGTCCTCGACAGGGCCCGAGGGGTAGCAACTCAAAATTGTGATCAGACCGGAAAAGACGAGAACCGCGTCCTCGCTTACAGCTGTGACCGACCGCTCAGCGAGACATCAAAACACATTCGCTTCCTACAACGACCCAGAGTGACAAAAGGCGCCTTGGGCTGTCTTCTCCCCCTCCCCCGCCCTTCATAAGCATCATTTACCGATGTCCCTCCCATCCTTAACAAACTCATCCTACACTGCAGCGCCAGCATGGCCCGCTCTTCCCCAGAGGTGGGAGTGCTGTAGTCCCCCCCCTCCCCTCCCTCCCCTCTGGACTTACACAGCTGATGGAAGCATCCCTGACAACCTCTCTGGACCAGTTGACATCAGCGCCGGTGACGAAGGACGCAGACTTCAGACAGATGGTCTCCAGGGGCAGACTCCTTCCCTGGGTCTGGAACAAAAGGACAAGCACAAAAGAAACCAAGACCAAGGCCCATATGCATGACCACCCACAAATGGCAAATGGGTCTTGAGTGCTTGTAAAATCAAAGGGTGCACACCCGTCCTTTAACCTTGAGGGGGAGAAAACAATTTTTTCCTATTCTGTTTGGACTTGCCTTTTCAGTACGGCGCAATATTTCTTATTTACTTTTAATAAAAGCTACTCTCAAACTAATTAACAGTCTGTAAAAGGAACTCTACAAGGTTTCTACTTAGTGACGATGCAAAAACTTTAAATACAATAATAAAATTAAATGAATTCCCATTCACTTTCACAACTGTTCAGCATTGCCCAAGGTCGGTCGAGTAGGATTAAATACAGACACAGTAAAAGTGTTTAGATGTGGAGATAAGATACATATACATAGTTTGTGTGTGCGCGCAGGGACAAGGCCCTACCACCATGATGTCCAGGCCGATGTCCAGGCCCCAGCGAGCCAGCTCGGTCAAGGCCTCAGGGCTGCCGGTAATGTTCTTCAGGAGCTGCTTCAGAGACTGAGTGTGCTGCTCCGCGCTCACGTTGATGTGCATCGTCAGGTCCTACGAGCGCAGAGACAACCCCTTTTGCTCACTAAATGTTTTTCTCTTTCTTTTTCTCCCCCCCCCCCCCACCCTTTACATCCTCAGTTATTGTACCGCACTTTACTTCTAATGGTTGTGCTTCGCGGATTGTCTGGATGGAAGTCTAGGAATAGCCCACGGGGCCGAGCACGATTCACTGCTCACACGATTACTGTACCTTCATGGCGCGGAAGTCCTTTCTCATTTTGTCAGGGATGCCCGTCATGAAGGAGAGCTCAGGCAGGAGCAGGATCTCGCCTGTGATGACTTGCTGTAAGGGCAAAGGGTAGTTAGTCCTTAACTAAAAACACTCCAATAAAAACAGAAAAAAAAAAAAAGGTATGAGACATTGGTTTTCCTGCATTTAGTAAGCGACATAAGCAGAGACCCATTTCAATACTTACACATACCACAAGGTGGCATTCTATTCCTAGACATGTCCACGAGGACTAGAATCCCAAAACTACACATATCAAACCAAGCCGTTGTTTATCCTAACCTTGATCTTAATAGATTCTGAAAGGTGACACATTACCTTCCCACCGGGTTTGGATCTCTCTTTTGGACGATGAACAAGCATTGGTTGGTCCATCTCTTTTATGGTTATGCCATAGTTTTTGCTGTTCACAAGTATCGAAACACCTTCACATTATCATTACATCCAAATATTTACATGAAAACACTACGGTATGTCAAATAATTTGATTTGTGTAGCCTTTTTATGTCTTTTTTTACGTATTTTTTTTTTACAATCCATGTCACAGAGGGCTTCAAGAGATGTGCATAGAATTAACCGACCTAAAACCCCTCGAGGATGTATAGAACTAAATACAAAAATAAAATGAAAAAAGGAATAAAAAGGAAACTAAAATGTCCCGACTTTTCACTTGGTCGTTGTTGGTGGTGACCCTCCTCAGCGTTACCTGTAGTAATCTATGAAGCTGGTCTGGGAGCCGTCAGCCATGGTGAAGGTGTCCTTGGGGGACTTACTCCACTCGATGTCATCGATGCGGTACGTGCGGTTGTTGTAACGGGTGATGATGATGCTGCCGATCAACTCCTTGGTGCACTCGTCCTGAAAGCTCTCTCGGCTCTGCTGGTAGATCACGTTCCTGCCAAAAGCCAAAAGGTCATCTCTTCACACCTTCCAATTCCTTCTCCAGCAGCCTAACAAGTCACCCTCAACGGCCCTTCATTCACTTTTCAGGCTGGTTACAAGCTCTCGAAGTGGTTTCAAAGTGCTGGGAGTGTGCGTTTCTAAATCAGTACTCTTTGTGGGTGCATATTGTGTTGAGTGTTCAATTATGGATGCCAGTGAATAAGCCATCTTGAAATATCTGTGAAACTATTCAATGTTGCAATGTACATACAAAGCGTATATCTAAGCCGTAGTGATGGCCGTCACAACAAAAGCATTCCAGGAAGAAGAATAAAAAAAAATATATATATATATAAAAAAAAGGAGTTGCATCAAGAATAAGATCCACAGTGCAGAATCACTGAGATGCGAAATTTCAGAAGTAGCTATCCACGGAGCTGCCACGACATCAGTATGAATAGAGTGCATCGTACATGACATCAGTATGAATATAGTGCATCGTACATGACATCAGTATGTATAGAGTGCATCGTACATGACATCGAGGACGGAGTCGTTCCTCAGGACTTTGTGCGACACGTCCACAGATAGATACAGCCCTCCGTCCGTGTGTTTGATGCAGGAGGAGTACCCCGGCCACACCTGCAGCCTGGGAGAGCAGAGAGACACCAGGGGAGCTGGAGTGAGCACAGTCTCGTGGACATTACAAAAGCAGAGACGTTCTCTCTGAGGGGGGGGGGTAAAAGGAGAAATCCAAATCAAGTACTCACCGATGTTTTCCAAGAATGACTGCGCTTTCTGGATCGTAATGATTCCGGCCGACCAACTTCAGTCCCAGTATCTTCATTACCCTTGACAAAACAAGGGAGAGGAGATAAAAGTAATGCTTGGAACCCTAATTGAACATTTTGGAACAGAAATCAAATCTGTTTTTGGAAAAGGTTACATATTTGATAAGGATAATTAGTTCTTCAGTGAAGGGCTTTTAGGATTTAGAGGAAGTAGACCATTTCAAAAGGAGTCTGGCTTTGTGCAAAACAGTAGAGGCCTCTCTCAAGGGAGCCTGTTTTAGCTTGAAGCTATTTAGCGAACACATTGAATATGACTCCTCGTGGCGAACAAAGAGGAGAAAGATTAGCTAATTAAAGACAACATGGTTGTTCTCAACACAGCTTTCCCGCAGAGAATAGACCCTAGTTCCCGTATTTCTTAGACCAGCTTCTGAATTTCTCAGACCAGCTTCTGAATTTCTCGGACTGCTGTGAGGTTAGACGTTGATTAATGAGGTGGCCACGCTGTATTCAGTGTTCATTTAGCAGAAGCTTTCATATAAAGCGACATCTAGGGCTGGGGGGGGGATGGAGTTGAACCTGAAACCTTCTAATTTGCAGACAAATGCTCTACTACTGAGCTATTATGCATCCCTCCCCGACCTACCTCCTCAGCACCACGTTATAAAAAGGGATGCAGAGATCTGAGCTGGGCGGCAAAATCTTAGTCATCTGGATTTTGATTGCAATCTCCTGGTTGTCGGTCCTTCTCTCACTCTTCAGGTTAACCACCTGGTGGAGAACGGTTGACAGAGGCCGTTATTCTCCACACTGGTTGACACCAGTTGTTCCGAGTGAAACAATGACGCAAACGGGTTCAAACGTCTCTTCACACACAAGGAGATGCAGTTTGACCCACTGAAGCACAAAGCTCTGGTGTTTTTGCCATCCAGATCTCGGCTGCTCATGGGTAATGCATGGGAATGGCACTTACCTCATCAAGCCGCACAGGGAGGTAGAGAATAGAGCCGTCAAACGCCACGACCTCCCCGGTGGTCGGGCGGTGGTCTTTCATCATGCCAAACCGCATTCCCATGGATTCCACATTTGGTCTGAAAATGAATATTCAAGTGACAGGAATTTACATATCTTATACACCCAGGTCCAAGGTCCCCTACCTCAACTACCCCAACCAGGCATTTGCATTTTAGAGCCAACAACATTTACAACAGTTAATGATTGATATTGAGAATTAAAAAGGATAACCATGCTAAAGCGTTTTCTTTTCCATACTGACGTGAAAGTGACGTGGTATTGATAGACTGCCTCATTCCGGCAGGCTATGGGGATGTGGTTGGACCCTAAGGTCAACGGAGTTCCTTTTGTGCCAGCCTTATGCAGTGGAGCACTGCAAGAAGAGAAACATTTGTTCAATTCACACAACCCCCCCCCCCCCCCCCCCCCCCCCCCCCAAATTAGATTCAGGAGGATTTAACTGTAACTATTGTTATTTTATATGTTTACTTAAAGATAGCATAAGCTAATGTAATTATACTGTGTGCTTATTATTACCAATTAGCCTCAATCTTCAATTCTCCCTTGGATGGTGAGCTACCAGGGGGCTGCAGGGCCTCTTTCGGGGGGGAGGGAGGGGGCGTAAGAGAGGCAGCAGGGGCAGGAAGCAGGGTAGGGCCAGGGGGGAGAGCAGACGCCACAGTGTGTCCTCTCCCTACACCCATCGGTATTATTCCTGCTCTTCCAATCCCCACCATCTTAGATTGCGCACCACTGCCAGTGAAGCTGCATACAAACACATTGCACTATTTATCCATTCATTTATGTAGACCTAACAGTGTTGTGTAGATGTTTCCCTGATCCAGCTCCACCTGATTCAGCTCCACCTGATTCAAATGGATGGTCGTTATAACAACCCATTTAATTGAATCAGGTGTGTTGGAGCAGGGAAACATCTAAAACATGCAGGACAGCGGCCCTCGAGGACCAGGGTTTGACACCCCTGATTTAGATGCTTTTGTCCCGATTCAAAGTACTGTGGGAGAATTTGAACCTGCAACCTCCTGCCATCTGCAGTCAAGGGCTCAAACCCCAGACATATACCCTACCAGTAAAAGCATTGAAAGGCTGGTCTAAATGACCTTATTTACAAATCGTATTATCGCACACAGATTTGCCATTCTATCCAACTTGACATTTATTTTCTATAACTCTGATCTACGAGTACACAGCAGTAATCACAATATGTGGTTTTGCATTTCGAAAGAGGAAATATCCAGGAATTGTACATCCAATTGATAGGTCTACGACATCCTCTCATACATTTCATGAAAATGAATTAGTAACAATGAAAGCATGACTCAATCCCCACTGGCCTGAAACCATAGATATAGGTCAGAAAGACATCATTCAAAAATGATCAAAAGTCATGTAAGGGATGTATAGGAAAAGGATCATAATGTACTCAGTATGAATGATGCACTCCACAACATCCTGCCAAGCTTTCGACGACCGAAGCAGTTTGCTCCCGTCCTGACATTTGGAGAGTATATAAGCTGCACAGCCATGTTGTGGTCTCCCAGCCTCATACCTGCTGCCTCTACCCATCGCCTCCTCAGATGGTCCATCTCCTCCTGGGCCGGCGACCACACATTCAGGGGCTGTCTGTTTGAACTCGACTGCACCTCTCCCTGTACCAAACACCCCAGAGGGGATAAGACCACTGGGATTCAGCACATCAATGTTATATCTTACAGTCACACATCAGAGAGCACTCCTTCCTTGAATCTTTTAAAAGCATCAATAACTATTTGACTCCATCTTAAAATGTTGATGGTGTGCACTTGGGAGACGAGCTTTGAGGGTAAATCTATGGCATACCAACTCCCAGAGATGGTTCATTCCATTAAAAACAGTCACAAGTGCTTCAATTTTTTCCACTTTCATCCAATGTTCTGTATAATCCACATCCCAAACACTCAACAGCACTCTGTCTAACTTTCACTCCGTTGGAGGAAAAGATCAAAGTAACCACTTCCCAGCATGAACTCAGAAGACTTACATTTCTAACATTTCTGATCTTTTAAATACTTACCCAGTGGGGGAACTCCCCTGCCCCATGACGTCTTACACGGGTCTATGCCTATGTCCCGGAACATGGACACCAGAGTTGAACCTAGGCCTGTGGTTGGCATCTGAACCTGTCCCAATATTACATTGTCAGATATTTGCTTAAAAAAAAAAGACTGTACAGTCAGTATCATCAACCCCAGACAATAAACATCACTCACCTTCACTACCTCCTCTTCAACTTGCAGACTTGGCATCTCTTCCGACACGTCTTGCGTGACGGTTTGACCTGGGGGGGCTTGCACAGGGGGAACATCCGGACCATGAAGAGGTGCCCCTCGAGCAACTCCTACTGTTGGTATAGCAGCAGAAAGTAGGAACCCTCGGGCACGACCAAGTCCTCCCTCATCAGATGGCGTTGGCAGCCCCCTGGCGAAACCAACAGCAGGCTCAGCCATAGGGAGAGACGCTCCTCTTCCATACAGCATTGGAGGTGTATCACCCAGGGTGGTGAAACCCCTGGCTCTCCCTACAACAGGTGGCTGTGACTGGAACAAGAGGCCTCTGGCTCTTCCCACGGCGGGGTCCTCGGTCGGTAGCCCCCGCCCCTGTGGCTGCAGCCAAGGCATGCAGCTCGCACCAGGGAGGCCTGGGAACTGAGGCTTATTTGGATCCATAACACCAAGTTGAAGTGTAATGTCTGTGGAAATCAAATTAAGACATTTCAAACCATATGCACACCCTGTATGGCAAATTAATGAACAACTAATGAGTCACAAACTGACTTTGTTGCGACGGCAATGACTTTCCACCAATGCAAGGACAACAAAGCGCGAAGCTAGTTGGCCAAGTCACGGGGACATATTGTTCAAACAAGCCAATTAGCTGTTCTTGTGGGCAATTTTTATAACGCAGTTACTGATTAACAATAATTATTCACATAATAAGTCCTATCTTTATTGTGTGCTACAGACGCAGCTTTGCTATTTAGCTAGTTGTAAAAAAAAAAAAAACCCCATACCAACGAAACTGGAAAATGTACTTGCTGACAGGTGCTACAGTAGCTAGCATCTATTTAGAAGCACATGCAATGAAGAAAGTCCAACCAACTCGCTAGCTAGTTACGGTTTAATGCTAATTTAACACAATTAATAACCGCCGTAGCATTAAAAATGGCACAACAAACCTTTTTTCGACGGTTTTCTTTTAGTGCAGTGGAATGCTTTATCTGGCTCATCAACGTCCAAAATTATATATTAAAACAACGAACTTTGTTCCAACTTCACAGACTCAGGCTTTCGCCCAGCAAAAATTGATGTGTCCTTCGCGAACGAGGGAACACGATTTTTCTTTTGAGTAAATTAATGCAAGACAGAATTATATGAACTTCTCGCCACGCAGCTCGACCACGCACACCTCATCCATGCACTGATTGAATATTGTGTTGAACTGTTGATATGCGCGCGACCAATCAACCGTGATAGCAATTGGTGCCACGCACACGCGCGCGCCCGCACGCACGCACAATAGCAACACTGTCCACATTCACTCGGAGCATGGAGTGGGCGAATGGCCGGTCAGTTTGGCTTAATGATCGATCATACTTTCGGTTCACAAAATAAGGTCTCAAAATAATTTGCATTCAATTTATATTACATAGAGAACAAAAAGGCAGAATTTAGAAATGTTGAATTAAAACCTTCAATACACGTGTAATTGTGTTTGATGCTAGCCCTAACAAAAGCCCGGTTAGCTGGTGTTGCATTGTTCGTCTGTTAAAATTGCGTTAAAACAGTGTTCGTGTCATTAATACACTAATACATGACATTTCTCAAATTCAATTCTATATGTTCAATTTCAAACGCTATTTTATCCTTTTGTGGTAAATATGTGGTATGGTATGTAATATAAAGGGTCCTTACTTCCGGATAAGAATGTCGTGTAGAGGGCAATGCCAAATAGATTAACTGACCTGACTACACCCCCAGGCCAGAACCGCCTGTGAATCTAAAATATTTATGTTTCTTCTGCGGTTGAGGTTATGCCAGATTGCAAGTTGTTGTTGGCAAATTGAACCGTGTAATTCAACTGAATGTTGAGTTTATATGTTAGGGATTAGGAAATATTTGTGGTTACACACACGCAGATGCCACTGCCCAGTAGGCCTAAATCTGCTGTTTTCCTCTTTGCATGTCATTTTGGTACATTCCAAGGCACTGATATTACCATATTCCTACCAATACCACCGTCAAATCAGTCAGGCTAAGGCTAAAACTGGACCATATACTTTATCTTGATCAAAAGTTAATTTAGGTAAGAGAGGCATTAAAAACTTCTGTCAATGCAACAGTGTTTCTTTTCTATTTTCATGAGTGGTCCATACTTTTCATAGTGGGTTTCAGGTCAGCAATTTGGTACATTGGCAATTAGTTTTGGACTTGTTGAGGTAATCAGAAAAATGTTCCCAGAAGCATTAAGTGGATGATTTTCTGCTCCCAGCTTGTCCCTCCTAGAATAATTGAATCAGTCTTCCAGAAAGTAATGCATTTACAAGTCCATGCTCTCAGATGTATTTGGTCAGGTAACGAGCAAATAAAACACTGTGCGTCTTACTCACATTGTTTTCTGCTTTTTGGCATCAAATAAAATTACAATATTCTTTATTTCGTTACATACAAACTAACTCATGATTTATGGCACATTTACAGCAGCACAGGCTTAGCATATCAGCATTAGTATCAGTATGTGGTGTATAACTGACACAGCCTTTAAGGTGATCATTGTCAGTTATCCATCACCATAAAATAATTAATGACCCTAATTATCTTTGTCTTCTCATCTGGTTTATTGGGCATACACCCAGGTAATCATACCACGTTCTATGTCAACAGTGCAGAACTTTTATTTTAACTCAGTGTTCGCATTTGAAAACACAGTGTTATTATCTACTTTGTCCAAACCCGATTCCCATGACAATCTCAATAAACTGTACCTGAATTAAAAGTGCAGCAATAAACTTGCTACGGAGAATGGATTTGATTGGTCACAACATGTGTCAGCCAACTAAGCTGTAGGTGGTTTGTAAACCTACACAGCATATGCAATTGAGCTGACTCATGAATTCAAGACATTATCAGGCAAGCCCAGTTTTAGAGAATTGATTCCTGGAGCCATCTGAGTGGAGAGTATGGGGTGACTGATTGTCCACAAAGGAGTGGATGTGCCACACATTTGTAAATCTCCCATCGATGCTCCGGCTGCACAGAAGATACAATGTCTGACGGTCTTTAGCGATCCAGGAATGCGATCTATAAGCTGGGGCACTCGAGCGGTGCGTCACGTCATCAGCTGATGTAATTCACGCAATCAACTGCAGGTGTGATCATTTAAGTTCCAGGCCTTCTCCTTAAATACCTTGCAGACTTAAATACCGTGTGCACTCAAAGACCCAGACACACACACTCACACATCATACCTTATGATACCCTGTATATTGTTACTGTTATAGTTTTTATTACTAGTTGGAGACAACGGGGGACTGGCTGTTTTCATCCTTATTCGTATAAGTATAACCTACTTTAGAGTTCTTTCCCCTGGAACAGATTTCATGTTCCAACTGAGGGGGGCTGTCGTTGTTTTGGTGTGTGGAGCTGCATCAAATACCCTTTTTGCTCTGTTAAATTGCTGCACTAGTCCACACTTGACCGGTGGGGATCTCATTCTATTTTGACTGTAACTGTTAGCTGCTCCTGGCATTCTCTAATCCCTGCTCTCCTCTCTGTCCCCCCCCCACACATTCCCTGTGGTGTGGGGGGTTTGAGCTGTCAGGACCTGCTTGGTCGTCGGTCTGCCAACGCTGAACCAGGTCGTCACCCGGAATCCAGTCTCCATGACGGCCAACAGCGAGTTTCCCGGTCCCATCCAACGTCTATAAAGCCGAACAATGGATTTTGGTGTTTCAAAACCCATTGACACTGTATGACTATGTTTAGCTTGTGTTCTGCTCCTCTCTCTTACCAACCGTCTCTGGAGGAGGGGATCCCTCTCTGAATTGCTCCTCCCAAGGTTTCTTCCATTTTTTCTCCCGGTGGGAGTTTTTCTGGGAGTTTTTCCTTGTCTTCCTTGAGGGTTTAGGTTGGTTGAGGGGCAGTTCTATGGGCGCATGTGAAGCCCTCTGTGACATGCTTGCGTGTAAAAAGGGCTATACAAATAAATTTGATTTGATTTGATTTGACCTTATGATGTGTGAGACTTACCTGTAGATTGTGCAATTGCTGCCACCTCCTACCACCCCCAGCTCATCATAATGTCTTATGTATCGTCAGTACAATATGTTGTCAATGCTCTGTGAAGCCTTTTGACTTGCTTGTTAAAAAGTCCACTGTAGGTTTTAAATGATTCCTGTCCACCAATGGATCTTATATCCTGCCTTGTTACTGTATGTCCTTGTATACTAGCTATGCTCCAAGGTCAGGAGGTCCCCCTCAGATATAACCACACAGCCAGAAAAAAAAACATTTTATTTTATTGCAATAAATGGTTAAAGCAAGACGTGAATGTCTTGACAGAACTTAAAGTTAATTGTCAAAAAAATAAATAAACGCCCCATTACAGCTCCAGTCTATTACATGAGAAGTTGTAGTTAACAAGGTACTGTCCTGCTGAAAGCTTGTTCTGCACAAGCTCTCAACCTGCCCCTTGAGTTTATTTATTTATTTATGGAAATGCGTAGCATCTCTTTGATGCCATACAGTGACATTGTCCTCACAGTGGTTGGGGCAATTTTAGTGACAGCAGGCTGGCCCAGGAGC